>NW_010563028.1:12838-21669 GCF_000687285.1 Phaethon lepturus
ACCTTATCGCTCTCTACAACTACCTGAAAGGGGGTTGTGGTGAGGTGGGTGTTGGTTTCTTCTCCCAAGTAACTAGTGATAGGAGCAGAGGAAATGGCCTCAAGTTGTGCCAGGGGAGGTTTAGACAGGATATTAGGAAAAATTTCTTTACTGAGAGAGTGGTCAAGCATTGGAACAGGCTGCCCAGGGAGGTGGTGGAGTCACCATCACTGGAAGTGTTCAAAAACTGTGTAGATGTGGCACTTCAGGATATCATCTAGTGGGCATGGTGGTGTTGGGTTGATGGTTGGACTTGATGATTACTTGAAGGTCCTTTCCAACCTTAATGATTCTGTGAGGAAAAACTTACACTAAATAGTTCAAAGAAGAGAGAGGACAGTTTAGAGATGAAACAACCTGCTCTACTATATCCCTTTAACATAGTTGGTTTGGGGTTTTTTTGGGTTTTTTGTTTTTTTTTTTTTTTCCTGGTTGCCTAAGATTAATTTGATTAGCCAAAACACTGCCTTTTCTGTGTGGATGTGAAAGATGTCATCATGTATTACTGAGCTCCTGCCTGGTGGTTGGGATTATAGTGTAGTTTTTGGTTTGGGTTTTTTCCCCCTCTTTTTTTTTAGGAGGTGGTAATGGTCAGAGGATACAGGCCTACCTTATAAGTGAAGATAACCATACAAAGCAAGGTTCTGCTGGTCTTTCAAAGTCTGATTGCAGTAAGCAATTCTTTATTACACTCTTTTGTACTGACTGTCTAATAACTACATCGGAGGGCTTCAAATACAACAATCAACTACATAGAGCCATAATGACAAAACACCTCTGCGATGATTTTGCAGTAATCTTCCCGTGTCTGATAGCAGTCAATGAGCAAGGGGGGCTGTGACTATGAAGACTCCTTCCTGAAGAGCTTATTTCCTCTGAAGAAACAAGAACAAACCACAATTTCCACCTGTGCAGAAAATGAAAATGTGCTTCAATTCTGCCTTCCCTATTGAATTGCACATACTGGGAAATAAAATACACCTACTCTCATCTTAAAAGAACAATTCTATAAGAGAACCAACCTCTTCTCCTTGGAAAATATTTTTCAAGTATAAAGGTGTTTCCATAGTGACAAAGGTCTAGCCCTACTCAGGTAAATTAAGGTGGCTGTTAAAGTGGGTGGAATGCTTGCACAGAAAAATAGTAAAACCCAACAAAGCTGTTCATAACTTGATCGTATTCTCCTTGAGCTACAGCCGAATTTCTTTTTAGATGCTAGAAATTTGGGGTAAGAATAGAACACTATTAAGCTGTCAGAAACAACCTCATTGTTGAACAGAACAACACGTTGAGGAAAACTTTTCCAATTCATGTCTGGCTGTTCCGTTATTGCAGGAAACTCACGTATTTCCCTTACCAAGCTTATGGGGTTTCATCTTGGAACTAGTTAAGTAAGTAAGTGACCCTAATCAGAAATCTGTTCCAGAACCTCTCACTGTTTTAATTAGATCTTTGTAGTGTGAAACCACAGCCATTTTGGTCATTTCACAGTAGTGTGCAGTTCATGTTACTGTCTTTTAATTCAAATAGTTGTTTCAAGGTGAATCAAGGGTAAACATCTGTCAGGGCACAACGATGAGTCAACAGCACCTAGAAACACTAAATAATTGTGCGAAATAGGAGATCTAAATGAACAGTTCATATAGGAGCAGGTCATACAGGCAATCAGTAAGTTGGAGGAATTTAGATTATTAATCATAATGAAGTAAGCAGAAGGCCTAAATTCACTGCACATTAGGGATTTAACTAAAAAAATGTGATGACACAGCTGCGTAGTTTCCACATTGTAATACACTTCTCTGAAAAGTGCTAATTTGCAATAGCAACTAACAGTTATTAAAGGCTGGCTAAGTGTAGCAGCTTCTCCAAGCTACTGAGGTCTGACATAATGGTATGCTACGGTGATTACTATTGTATCTTTACAAATGGAAGCAAATAAGGGTATTGAATTCCACTTCAGCATTTAGCTTTTGCATTAACTATTTCTCCTGAACACACTCTCTGCTCTCTTTTCCAAAAAAGCAGCATGAAAAAGAAAAGCAAGAATTTGAGCCACCGATTCTCATAAACTGCCAGCCAAGAATACAGAGGGGGCACACCTTTAAACCAAACCCACTTGACATCAGAAACAGTCATCCAAGGAAAAACTCACTGAGCCCTCTCACAGGAAGCAAACAATACGGCATAAGGACACGACTGAAGCAGGTCTTGTTTTCATTCAACAGATGCTTACAAGAAGAAGCTTACAATGAATTAAAAGAGACAGGACCTTTTCATATAATGACTGTGGAATGGCGAGTTGTACTAAACCTTCCCAGTGTGCTAGTTTAGGCTTGGATCACTCTCCAAGGGTGTTGTTCCTAACCGTGCCATAATCAAAACCAAACCACAATTTACACTAGTGTCTGTGACAGCATTTCAGAACCACATACCAAACTATGTGGATCCTTTTGGATCCACTTCTGGATCCTGCCTTTTGTGCTTTCCTTTCCTTTTCCCCATTTATAAAGCATGTACAAAAGCACTAGCCCTGCTAAGTTATGCAAAAAAAACCCCATGAAAGATCAAGAAGTGATGAATTGCTATGGTGAAAGGGACAGTGCAGGCATTTTTGACTGTCAAAACTTAGAAAGCAGTTACATTCTTTGCTGTAAGTGTCTATGTGCATTGAATCCCCTCCCAGACCGCCAAGTAGTGCTTACCCCTTTCTGATTATAGGGGATTTATAGGACCTGTAGGAGGATTTAAAATGCATAAAGCAACCAAAATCAGATTGTCCCACGCAGAGAAAGGAGTATCAGCTGAGACAAAATAATAAATACAAATAGGGGAAAATATTTTTAATAAGTTTTACAAAAATTCAACTTACTTGGTAAGCCTTACAATTTGCCATTTCAGTGTCATGTAAGCATCTTTAGAAGCAAGCCATGTAATATTTGAAATTCTAGCACTGTCTATGTCCTGTTTCCAGCAGCATGGCTTCGAGTAGCAGTTTGCTGCTGTTCTCAATGTAAGGCTGGTATAACCACGATGATAAATAGACCATCATCAGATCCTGGTCAGCAGAATGAGCGATTTCTTGTACAATTGTTTGCTTCAGTTGTAGTTCCTTCCTGTACATTTCAGAGAGCTTCAGAGAAACCTCATCTGAAACGGATTGAAAAATCAAGCACGTTGACCAGAACATTTCAGCAATTCTCTAAAAGTTAAATTACACTTGTAATACGTTGATCATTAAAAAAACCCCCTACGTTAGGTAAGCTATTCCCTGTATTTAGACATCTTGTTTTCTACAGCATTAATCATGTTTGTACACTAGAATATAAAATGCTAAACAATTTCCTCAGCTTTTGGATATATTTTATACGCCTGTGATTTTGACATGAATCCCCTTTTAATTCTAGAATCAGCGGTGGTACTGATTCTGAGGACTCACTGTAAAATTATCAGTTATAGCTGTTCTTTCAAATAACTGAAATTTGATTTTAAAATTTGATAATGCTATCCTGAAATACAAGCTTCACATTTTAGAGTCACTGTTGATTTTAGCCAACATAAAGGATGCCCTCACATGCTGTCAGGCACTTCAGTGATAAATGCATGATCACCATGAGTCATACCAATAGTGAAAAATAACGGTAAAACAAAACAACAGACCAAAACTGAAATGTGTAATGGAAAAACTAATCTTCTTACTAGTTATGTTAGCAATACTGGTAGGGGGGTTAAAATATATCTATGTAATAATCCTTAGTTGTTTGACTTTCTAAAAATAACCACACAAATTATTTTTAAAGAGAGACTGATCTTGTGTTTCTAACTTAGACTGAACTACCACTACCTTCAGGAGGATCTAGTCTTTCATGGAATAGAGAGCATCACTAAATGATTCAGTCACAACGAGCGTTTTGACAGAAGTTGTCATTGTCATTCTTACTCTTTTAAGCTGGCAGAAACTAATACATGAGATTCCTGCTAACTTGTGGTAGTGAAGTAAAAAGCAGGCCTCCACAAAGATATGACTTTCACTTCACAAAGGCAGCAGTTGGTTTGCATGCAATCAGGCTTCTCTTGAATTCAAACAGCTTTAAAACCACGGTAATGCCAGTTGGGAGGCAGTACCTTTTGCCATCAAGCGAATGCTAAAGGGATTGATATTAGCAGTAGACAGTAACTGAACATTTCTTTACTTGTCTTGACTGACACTGAGATCAGAGGTATTTTTCTTTGGCTGCCTGAGAATTGACTGAGGTATAGCTTGTTCTTTGCATTCAAGGATTTAATTTTGGTGTCAAGTAACAAATCAAGTCAGTTAAGCCTACGGCTTAACACTACCGAGTTGCAAATGTGTCTCTCCCTACAAAGGATGTGACTGTTGCAGCTTGGACACTGTAAGCTGCTGACAAGCTTAGTTTTATGCTGTAACTGTTGCATGTCAGACAACGCTTGGCAATTCACACAAGCAGTCATCAGCAGTAACCCTAAGCCAAATGGTGCATTCATGTGTTTATTGATTAGTCAATTATAAAGGAGAGAGCTACACTCTCTCTCTCTAAGGCAAGACATCCAGATAAAAGGGTTTATTTTCCAGTCCTCAACTAGATGACATCAACAACACAATGCAATTAGCTAAGATAATCAATATTTTACTTACAGAAGTATGGTGTGGGCCATGTATGAAAGAAGGGCGCTGTGCAATTCCCAGCTCCATGGTGGAATGTTTCCAAGTCACAGATTGCTTTAGTAGTTGAAGTAAGCTTTTCCATTTTCAGCTGTATTTTTGTCTGAAAATAATGAACATGTAAAGTTAATTAACAACTCAGGAACATTAGGCTACTATAATTTTAAACATTTTTTTAAAACACACTATTTCTGAAGTCTTAACATTTTAGTCTTAACTTAAAACATTATTTAGTCTTAACATTTCTAACTCACTTTTTTTTAACTCCAGACAGGAATCAAAGCTGGAATTTATATAAAGATTTAATATGAGGTACCCTAAAATTTTTAACATTGCAGATATGACTTACTGACTCTGATTTTGCATAATTCTTTTGTTTCCCCCATGTAGAAATATATCACAGTCCTCTCATTTTTTCATGTCTCTCTTGGTTTTTCCTATAGCAATTTGGTACTGGGGAAAAACATCAAGACTGTATATGAACAAGTGTGGCACAAGCCCTATAAACACATGCTTTCTTACATTACCACGTCAAGATTACTTAAATCTGATTTCAAAACATCAACAGCAGGTGATAAAAGCAGCTCAAGCTACTACTGACAATATATCTAGGCTGATTTAACAGCTTGCTTCAAAAAACAGGTCATTCCATCCATTTCCTTCATGTTCACCTGACTTTGTGCATTACCGATGGGGACTAATATTTACAATGAAATTGAGCTTGCACACAGTGTCTTTAAATCAAGAAGCTAAAATACAGGTTATTTCTAGAAATTCGTAAGCTGGTACAAACTCATAAGGAATGAAAAATAAAGTATGTCTATAGTAGCTATAATTACTATCCAATCTAACACTGGCTGCTTAGGCTCCTATTACTCAGGAGTAATAAAAAACTGCATCAACACACTTGGTAGTCTGAATACAAAATTACCTCAAGGGAAAAAAAACCCCAAATTACTGTTACTTTTTCCCACAGAACAAAACTTGAGGAAAATCTAGCTGCTTTCCTGCTTATTCTAAATACTGGACTGGTATTCTGTCTATATAAAAAATAGATCTATCATCTTTTTAATGGGCTTTTGTCAGAAGACTGTAGAAGTTCTTTTTAACACTAATTTAAAATTACAGTATCAGGCAAAAAAATATTCTTTTTGCTTCCTGTCAAACTGATAGGTGACATTAATTCTTAGCAATGTATCCAGAAAAAACATGGGTTACATAATAACTCTCTTACTGTACTCTCTAGAGAAGGAGTTCCGCACAGAAAATGCAGGTAGGCAGACTAAAAATATAACTGCATTATGTCTGATCAAAGATAACTGCAAGGATATGATGGCAGGTAAAGCACCGCTTTATGCTTTGTTGTTTGTTTTGTTCTAAACAGAGGGAATATTCAGGATGAGAAAGCAGAAAACAGGTGCAGTTTTAGAATGCCTTTTTGTACAACTCATTTTCAGAAGATCATTTCATAAAGGGAGGAGTAGAATTATAAGCAGAAGACAGATGTAAAACCAACTTTCAAATTTACCAATCAAGCAAATAAACGGTGCACACTAGATTTATAATCATTTAGGTTTGAAGCCAAAGCACTATGAATAAAAACCCCAATTCTATTTACAACAAATAATTGAGGACATTTCCTTATGTCATACTTGAACACACTTGGAATTGATTCATATTGACTAAGATTGAAAAATGAGCATTACCATATGCTTTAAGGTCTCTAGTAATTCTGCACAGCAGTTATCCAATTCCTCATTGTATTTTAGAGTTGGCTTTTCAGATTCAGTGGCACTGTTATCACATGCGATCTCCAGTTTGTTGTCCTGAAATCTAAAATAGAAACATAAGGCAGAGTAAACTGCATATAGCTTTACTCGAGCTGTGCAGATTTAAAATCATGTGGTCTGATGCTACAAAATCTCTCTCTCACAGGCTCTTCATGAGAATTCCTACAGAAAAATAGTAAGAGATATAGCTAGCCATGTCAGCAATTGGGGCTGGTACCATAATCTTCCAAGGAACATAGAATTACTTTACCTTAGAGCATGTGCTTGAAAAAACAACTATAGGTGTTAAGATAACACCTTTTCCCACTTCACCTTGCCCCTGTGTTGGAGGAGGTTATTCTCTCATAATGGACAAGGTATGCCCAGGCTTCACGTGCTCCAGCCGACAATCTGGTGCCTCACCACAAACTCACCTTCATGCACAATGCCAGAGCAGCTGATGTGCAGACACCTATCCTGTCTTGCTGACTTCCCCACAGAAGCTGTAAACTTAAGACAGGAGAGAGGGAGTTGCTAGAGAGCGAAAGCAACAGCTGACACCATTACAGCAAAATATTCCTGAGCTTGTACCTGTTAGAACCCTGTCAGACAAACCCTGTTCAGCTGTCGGGAGTCTGGAGAAGTTTCTTCTCAAGCCTCTGGTAGTTATAGGCTTTTCTTTACAGCATGAAGATAACAGCTCTACTGAAGTGGGTTTTGTTGTGTTTTTTTTTTTTAATCATCACTGTTACAACTTTTATGTTTATATAAACCACTGATTCTTTCTTAAAATCTGCTGAAATTTGACTTTACTGAAATTTGGTAATACTGTCCTCAGTGTAAATGTGCAAGAGAGTAAGGGAACTCACATAGGCTGAGAACTGTTGGATTAGATTCTAACTTTGTATATTATGTATGTATTTTTAATATCCACTGTGCTTAACTATGTATAATACAGTTTCCATTTCTTGCAAATATCATCATTACTTCATGAGATTATTTTAGTCTTTGAGACATTTATTATTTGAATGTAAATAGTTTATGTAACCAAAAAGTGCAACTGCTGAGCTTGATCTAAGAGCTAGAGTATGCACTCTGATATATTCTTTCTCCCATCTCCAAAAAGAACTTTCTAGTGAAGAAAACAGATTAATTTCTCAATAAAGGCAATCTTTATGCTGTCTTTACTTGTATGTGTTATTAGCATACTTACTGCTCACTGATCTTCATGTTTACTATTTTGTTTGCCGTAGTAAATCCATTATCATTTAGTCTCTCCCACTTCATCATTAAATTATGCCAGTCTGCTGCATTATCTTTAATTTTTCTTGCATTGACAGATACAACAGGTCTTCTTGGAGTACCATCAGCAGGACTTTTTGCTATATGACAAAATAAAGTAATTCAAGCCATTTAAAGCATACAGAAACAAATCAGTGTGCTAACAGCTTTTTGTATGAATGATTTCCTTGCTTTACTGTGGAATATTGATTGAAGTAAAATGGAACTTACATTAACTGTCTTCAGTCATGAAATCTAACTACTCATCTATCAGCCTTGTTACAATTTACAATAAAATCATTATCAAAAAAAATGCAAGCATGATCTGAGATGTGATATTATAACCTGGACAGTAGTGGCTTTGCCATACTGACCAATCTAGCAGCCTTCTGTCAACGTATGATAGTCACATGCTAATGCAGCGGATGACGGTAAGAAATCACGGCAGCAGTTACTGTATGCATGCAGCGCTCATGCCACGTACATCTGAATTAATTCACGTCCATGCATGAGCTTGAAATGTTTGGGAGGAAGCTGGGTCCCACTGAAGACGGTGGATGCTGTACCACTGACCGTGGGGCCCACGATTCACGATGTGTCCTTAGGGAACCACAGGGACCTGCTCTACGTTACTCCGTCTACAGGCGAGCATCCCCGCAGGGGGAGGGCTGCGAGCAGCCATTTCTGCCCAGCACCTGCAGCCCCACCTTTGCGCCTCAGGTCCTGCCCCTGGAAGCAAGGGGGCTGCCAGCCCGGCTCGAAGCTACCTAGGAAGGGCCGCCGCCCTGCCCGCACAGTCGCTGTTCTTAACTTTTATTCACAGAGACGCTTGAAAAGCAGTCACAAACGTGAAGCCCACACACACGGCAAGACACGGGTGTCACTCACTTCTGCCGGAGGCACGAGCGAGGTGCTGGCCACCTTCCTCACCCGCACCCACATCCATCCGTGAAAGTAACACGCCAGCGGGCTGGCAGGGCACCACAGACAGACAGCTTATTAATTTACTTAGGAAGTGCCAGGCCCCGGCCCCTGGCTGACCCCCGCCGCCCCTCGCCCCC
>NW_010563029.1:0-893 GCF_000687285.1 Phaethon lepturus
TCATCATTTCAAATGCACTCACCGTGCAATCCGGATCATTTCAGTAATTTCCTGCAGCTATTTTAAAAGGGTACTTTAACTGTAATTGGCCCATAACTTCCCACTGCTTCACGCAGGGGAGCTTATATAACTTCTCCTATATTCTTAGCTCTTGTTCGCCCTGCAATCGGGCTAAAACCCTCAGCGCCTATACTCCCTGGTCCTCATTCCTCTCACCTTTCTCGATCTCACCTCTTTCCAATCTTATTCCACTTCTCCCCATCATCCAACTTACACAAAGACCACCATTGATTTTAATATTCTCTTCTTGTAGTTCCGCCCGGAGGTCCTGCAATCTGTTTCCAATGTTTCAATATGCACCCCAATGGGAATTTCTTAAGAATACCACCCTGTGATGATGCAACTCCCATTTTAACATAAAACAACTGCCACCTCCCCCAAACCAAAACCCAATAATCAATAGCCAGAATTCAATATCAAAACATCAGACCACAATTGTTAAAACGACAAACCAATAATCGATATCCAAAATTCAATAGCCAAATGTCAGATCACAATTAACCAGACCCGTTTACAGATGGGAACTCGAACCTCTGATACAGATGCATTTTCCAGATGGGGATTCAAACCCCTTATACAGATGGAGACTCAAACCCCTTATACAGACGTGATCGGAATCCCTTCTGTACAGATAAGGACTTGAACCCCTTATAAAGATGGGATCAGGATCCCTTATTTTCCAGGTGGGGTCTCGAACCCCTTATACAGACAGAGGGGGATTCAATCCCCTTGTACAGACAGAAAGGTACTTTTACAGCCCAACCCTGCGGAGCTTTCGCTGCCTCTTATAGGCAGGCGACCACAAACTATAGCACAAAAGACTTTTGAACTTT
>NW_010563029.1:952-2765 GCF_000687285.1 Phaethon lepturus
TGAGAATTCCTCGGTGCCGGCCGGAGGGCCCATGATCCCAGGAACCATCGAAATTCAAAAGTGCAGTCCCATCTGGGTCACCAAAATGTTACCGAAAAAGTCGGCAAGAAAACCCTCTAACACTTAGTCTGCAGTTTTAGAAGGCAGGCATTCTTTATTGCAGCACTGGATGCACGGGGGATTGCTCCACCTAACGTGCATGCCCTGAAACAAAAGTTCATCCTTTATATATCTTAAAGACATGAATATTCACATATTTTTCCAAGAAATCTCCACCTCCCTGCCTATCTATTACATTTACATAATGCTGGCGTTGCAAAACTACACTACACATGCGCGGGGGTCTTGGGTGTTTGTCGGTGGTCGTTTGGGGAGTTAGCCCCCTATTCCTGTAGGGAGTAGCTGTTTTGTGTACACTGGACATGAAGCACACTCATGTATTGATAAGTTAATACAGCTTAGTAAAACGTCTAAAGTATTATGAGGGTATTCCTAGGAATTACCTATTTTGGCAAATTTGATCTCTCACATAAGATCATCTATGTAAGGGATAACTGAAGAGGAACACTGTCTGAACAAAAGTTGACTTTTGCCTGTGGCATCTGGTAAATAAATGCCATGTGATAAGCCCTGTTTTTAAGCGGTACTTTCGCTGAACAATCAAAAAGTGCTATCTCTTCGAGGCCTGTGTAGGATTCTCCTTTGTTGCTCCAGACAGTGATGAAATAGTGCCACAAGAATGGTTCTGTGAGCATACATGTCAGTAACCCATTTTATTGCAAGCATGATTTAGACTAGATATAAGGAAGAAATTTTCCACAATGAGGGTGGTGAAACACTGGAACAGGTTGCCTAGAGAGGTGGTAGATGCCCCATCCCTGGGAACATTCAAGGTGAGGTTGGATGAGGCTCCAAGCAACCTGATCTTGTTGAAGATGTCCCTGCTCATTGCAGGGGGGTTGGACTACATGACCTTTAAAGGTCCCTTCCAGCCCAAAGATTCTATCATTCTATGTATGTGGAACTCTTTCTGAGATGGGTAGAAAATGCAATGCTTGTATTATGAGAAGCTGCAGGGAAGTAATCAGTCTGTGCACCTTCTTATTGATCAGGGTTTTCTTTGTACGGCTGTCTAGAAAACAATACAGGCTCTTATCTTTTTTAAAAAATGCACATATGACTCTTTATATCCTCTGCCTTGTGAGGAATGATATAAGTAATTGTTGTAATGGCTGCTTATGCATAAATGAAGTCACTTGATCTTAAAGCAAAAATAAGCCACATAACAGGCTTAAAGCTGCTCAACTTTGTTTCAAGGCTGGCTGGTGAATTTTTGAAAACTGATTATTTATTTGTTGTTGTTGGCCATGCAGGTGGAGTTTGCAGTGATGTTCAGAAAAACATTCCTCAGTATCCCAAGAGGGATAAACTGATAGAAATTCTACAAAGACTAGATAACTTTCCATATTACTAATTGTTTTTCAGGGAAGAGAAAATCATTTGTTTATAAAATTGTGCTCTTGCTGTTGACCAGGTCATGCTTTCATTCTGTTATGTATGTTACACACTTTACAAGACTACTGATTAAATCTTGAAGCAGTCTTCGGGGTTCTAGGTTTTCAGGCGTATTTGGGTTATGGGCATTTGTCAAGGTCTGATTTCTGTTGAGTACTGGCAGACAAGGTTCCCAGATAGTTAGTTTCTTTGCATGGTCAATTAGTAACTGCTTTAGCATCTGGGGGTATTACCTCCAGATTGTAGGTGTATTAAACTTCTTATGTGAATGTTTGGGCCTATATTTTGTTAATGGCTG
>NW_010563030.1:0-6283 GCF_000687285.1 Phaethon lepturus
GTCTGGAGAAGAGGAGGCTGAGGGGAGACAGCTCTGTAGAACTACCTAAAAGTAGGGGTTGTGGCAATGTGGATGTTGGTCTCTTCTCCCAAGTAACCAGCGACGGGACAAGAGGAAATGGCCTCACGTTGTGTCAGGGGAGGGTTAGACTAGATATTATGAGAAATTTCTTCACCGAGAGAGTGGTCAAGCATTGGAACAGGCTGCCCAGGGAGCTGGTGGAGTCACCCTCGCTGGAGGTGTTCAAAAAAACATGTAGACGTGGCGCTTCAGGACATTGGATTAACGGTTGGACTTGATGATCTTGACGGTCTTTTCCAACCTTAATGATTCTGTGATTCTGTAATTTGACTCGGTCTGATAAAACAGAGGGTAAATTTCAGACTGTTTTGACCTACAGGTGCTATTGTGAAAAACCCCTTTTGTTCCCACACTGATGCAGATCAAGCTGTCATCCAAAAATCAGTTATTTTGATAAGCCATTTGATTGCTTCTTTGTGATGTTTCACTTTGCACAGATAGTCTTTATTACCTTATCCTGTTCATTTTAAACAGGACCTTCGATCCGGCTATGATTAATAACCTTATTGCAGTGATATGTGTTTACTTCCTCATTGCTGGATTTCATAAAGTTAAAGTTGCCGTCTTTGAACTTTATACTCTTCAACAAAGTAAAACGTATCAGACATCTTAATTCCAGCAAATTTTTATTTGTGGCTTTTCTTCTTCTTATTATTATTCACTTCCTTGTACCTATATCTATAGCTATGTGGTCACTCACCATCAGATATGAGCTCAGATATGAGATGTGACTGTAGTTAGCACAACCTTAATGATTCTGTGATTCTGTAATTTGACTCGGTCTGATAAAACAGAGGGTAAATTTCAGACTGTTTTGACCTACAGGTGCTATTGTGAAAAACCCCTTTTGTTCCCACACTGATGCAGATCAAGCTGTCATCCAAAAATCAGTTATTTTGATAAGCCATTTGATTGCTTCTTTGTGATGTTTCACTTTGCACAGATAGTCTTTATTACCTTATCCTGTTCATTTTAAACAGGACCTTCGATCCGGCTATGATTAATAACCTTATTGCAGTGATACGTGTTTACTTCCTCATTGCTGGATTTCATAAAGTTAAAGTTGCCGTCTTTGAACTTTATACTCTTCAACAAAGTAAAACGTATCAGACATCTTAATTCCAGCAAATTTTTATTTGTGGCTTTTCTTATTATTATTATTATTCACTTCCTTGTACCTATATCTATAGCTATGTGGTCACTCATAGATATGAGCTCAGATATGAGATGTGACTGTAGTTAGCAAGGTGCAGAACCCAGCTCACAAACCTGCAGCTATGGCTTAACACTTCTCTAACATGGCTAAACAGCTTCCAGTTGGCCCGGAGTGCCGAAACATCTGTCTGCAATGTACCTTATAAATAAACCCTGTGTCCGTGCAGTGGCTTCCTAGACAGAGGACTATCAGCGTGCAATTAAGTAGCACATGGAAGTAGCCTGTTTATGCCCCAGATGGCACAGGCTGGAGTTAGAAGTCCAGTAGAGCTAAATGAAGTCATGCATGCAGGTCAAGTGAACAAGACTGTGTTTACAATATTGAACAATGAGGTACAAGTGAAGATAAAACTGCAAGTTGTGAAATGATAGGATTGCAACTTGAGACAAACCTTCAGATACAGGTAAGGAGAAAATCCACCATGCAGGAGAATAAATCCTCTCTTGACCCTTAGAGCTGATGTGCAGAACAGAATTGCTGCAGAAGGCTCTGATTTGTGGTGTTTGCCCTTTCTTCTCTCCATGACTCTCTACCATCACTCTGAAAGTCAGGGTGGGGGACTAAAACAGTATGAAAGTAAGTGGCACCCATGGTATTACATTATCTGCCAGCTGGGTGGAGAAAAGACAATGTGCCAGAGACCAACGCAGGTCTGTGTTACAAAACATGCTTGTATGAGGGAGTGAATCTGGGAGATACGTATGCCAATATCTGGCCACGCATGGCCAGGCTCTCACTTCCACATGAAAGGGGGAAATCCCTATGTTCGTACATCAAGACAAAAATCTGTCATTTCCACCCTGCTTTCATCACCCCTTGCTAGCTTTATGACTAAGAGTCTCTCTCTCTGTTGTGTCTCCTGTTTCTTCCGTCTCACGCTTTGTTTCTTCTTCCCAAGCATCCCACTGAGGAACCATGTGGAGTCTCCACACCTCTGCCAGAAGCTGCAGTACTCCTTGGGAGCAGGTGCGGTGCCTGTCTGGCCTGCCTGCTCTATGCACAGCCATCTGTAAATACCATCTAAGCCCACTCCTGCACCTGCTTTAAAAGTCTGTGCGCTTGCTGAGGGCCTGGCTTTCCAGAGGAGCGTGTGTGACAGCTTTGTCTTGCTTTTGGGAGTCAGACATTCTCTCACAGTCTCGCTACGTGTCAGAGGGACAGTCATCCCAAGAGGTGTTATTCCCAAATTGACCCTTTACTGCAGGGTCTCTACCAGCATGATACCTGCCGATGTTGTGCAGGGCTGCTGGCCCAGGCGCAGTGGGCCATAACCGCTGAAACAGCCATTTCCAGCAAACCGTAGTTCACTAGCCACTCTGAAATCACTCTTCCCATCCAACGAATTCCCAGCTAAAAGCAAAAACTGAGCTGACTGCAATGAAATGTACCACTTGCATAGCAATTGCTGCATGTAAGGGCATTCACAGAAATAAATGAAAGCCATACTGGTAGCTGTCGCCGCTTTACAGCAGCTCCAAGAGCTCTTTCTGTTTTCGCCAGCTAAAATGGTGCCAGGACCCTTTTGTTGCCTGATGGGCTGCTGGCAAGTGCCCCCTTTTCAGATACGGCTGACTGTGTAGGGCAGGGCTGGCAGGGCTGGGCAGCCGGGGTCCGTCCCACCACCCCAGGCAGGAGCAGGCAGCTGCGGGGCACGGGGGCAGCCCCAGCTCTGAGCGTCAGGCACTCCCCTATGGACGGGCTGTGGCCGGCCAGGACATGGGGCCCATGGCCAGGCAGGGCAGGGCTGTGGGGAACTGTAGACCGGCCCTGCTGTGGCGCCGCTGGGGCAGGAACTGATGGCCCCGGGGGATAAGGAAATGGGTTCCTGGGCCCTGGGCAGAGTGACGGAGCCCCGGGAGGGCTGGCAGAGCCCTGAGGGATGCCTTGGCTTTCCTTCGCCAGCACCTCCCTGCGCAGGAGCCCTGCCAGTGGCAGCACGTGCAGGCCGCGGGCCTGAGGACGGGCGCACCTGCCTGCTCCACGCCGAGACCTCCCCCAAGTCATAAACCTGAAACTTAATCAAATACCAGATTTTAATGCTTCTGCCAGAAGAGGGTGACTGCTAGAGTCTGGCTTTTTTCCTGGACAGCGAGAGATGCTTTAGAAATGCTGATGTCTCTTGGGTGTAGCCAGACAAAGTTATCATCTGGCCAGGCAGTAAAAACAAACCCATTTGTTAAAGGTGAGTGCAAAACCTCAGCACCAGCCTGGCCTTCTCACCGTAATCAAAGTGTTTATGCCCATTTGAATTAAATTCTCCCTGCAAAGTGGAGTACGTTCACACCTCAGCTTTTATATGTAAAACCAAGGAGAAGGTCAAGCCCTCGGCATCCGAAATGTCACCTCGCAGAGAGGTAATCATCTGTAAGTGGGTAGAAGAGTCCCAATACCAAGGTTAGTTTCCAACATTTAAGTAGAAACTGAGAATAACCTGCTGCTTAACAGCCGCTAAGGAAAAGATGGCACAATGGGAGAGGCTTCAATATATTTCGGAGGCCTGACTTTTGCTTCCATGCTCCTGGCAATATTCTTTGTTTGTGCAGTGTTTTCCACCCGAGCAACAATGCTGTTAAAGGAAAAATGATACCGTTGATGAATTATTTGGTGTTAGTTTTCCAGTCAGAAAAGTGAAAGGAGATGCATTTGTCATACTGAAATGATGTCACTTTGGGAAAGGAATAATATTTTTGGACTACAAGATAATTAATGTCTGCTACCCCTGAGGGTTTGATTAAACTATCAAGTACCAAGTGACATCTTTGCCACATGACACTTCTTTGGAAACCATAAGCACCAGAACAGCATTTCAGTGTATACTTTGGCTAACATGGAGCCACCACTCCTCCCCAGGGCTGAATTTGTCATGACTCCTGGGCAGCGAGGAATCTTTGGTCTCTTGAAATAGGTTATTTTCTTTTTTGGAGAGAAATAAGAAGACACAAGCAAGGGATTAATAAATTTTTAGGTAGAATTCCTGCAGCAAAGAATTGAGATGGATATGAAAAAGCGTTAGTACTGAGACCTTGGGCTGTGTTGCTCAGGAGGAATATTTTGTATTTCGGAATCAGCACAAAGGGAAAAACTCTATTATTTTTTTTTTCTGTAGGTATTTCATATTTAGATGACTAATGCTGGCACCAATAAAGTTCCTTGTACTGAAGGAAGTGCACTGATAAAGAGTGAGGAATACCCATCTGAGACCAAAGAGATGGTGAAGACAGACAAAGGAAAGGCAGCAAAAAGGGGCAGGACTTACAGGTGACAGAAAAAAGAAGTGACACAAATATGAGAGAAAAACAGACAAAGCATTTGTTAAGAAATCATCAGGGAATTACCGCAACACACTGGACATCTGTCAGTTCCACGGGCGAAAGCCCTGCTCTGGTAGGTAACACTGTCCTAGCTTCTACCACTTGACTTTTAAAAGGTAAAATCTGTTCTGATCCTCAGATGTCTCCAGCCTCTATGTCCAAGTTCTTGCAAGTGTTGTGCAAGAAAAACCCATGCACACAAACTCTGATAGAGAGTGAACACAGCAGGTGAAAAAAATAGAAAGCTAATTAAAACTAAATATTAGAATGCTGTTGCAATTCCATCATGGGTCTTGACATGAAATGAATTTTTATTTAAAAATAAGGGCCAAAAAGTTGGGTTTATATTCTTAATTCTGAATTTTTTCCTCCTTTTAAGAAAGAGTACCACAAAATTTTATAATGTCCAGCTATCTCCACATATAAAGAGCTTACTTCCTGCTCTGTAACGTCATTACTCTTAAGGGCATCACAGTCATGATGCTTTGTTGCTCCCTAAGTTTCCCAACTGGAAGGAAGTTTGTTGAGTAAGTGAAACAATAGACATGAAAATAGTAAAGGAAGGAACATTCCCATAACTCTACTAAACTCGTTACGTTCCATAGCAGGGTGAAGTGAGCAAAAAATCAAACAAAATTCAATTTGAACTTTTGTTGGATTTTGTTTTAAAACTTTCTGTGAAAAGATTCAATAGATTTTTTTTTTTTCAATCCCTAAACTTGTTTTGGTTGAAGTTCAGTTTTTAGGGTCCAGACCTTCCACTGGCTGTAATGTTTGTTTGGTGTTAGAAAACTTCAGGCTTGGATTCCTCAGACTGTTTCATTCACCTATGTCAGCCAAAATGCAAAAGAAACAATATGGATATGCAGGGCGCAAACAGGAAGTGTTTAAAGTGTTGCCCCATCATTCAGAAGCTGAAGATCAGGATTTTTTTCCTTCTTTTTCACATGCTGCAGCAGAAATTGTCTCCAGTTTCAGTGATCTTGAATAAAAATAATTTTTCTGGCTCAATGTGGAAAACAGAGAAAATGAGAAATAAAAGGTGTTGAGTCAAAAGCTATAGTTAACTGACCAAGTTGTTATGAAATTGTCCCTAACTTTTATTTAAGTGTTTTCTTAAATAATTATGTAACTTGATGCTTCTTGTTTTATTTGTTCTAAGGATTTGAGTGTTTCTTTTCTTGCTAGGCTAGGGCAGGGAATTGGAAAATCTTTTGAAATCTCTCATGGCTTCAAGGAAGGAAGTAATTTTTTTCTGGAGTAAATTTCCGTGCTTGATAGAAAAATATTTGTATATTATCTCCCTAAGTGAACTTACTTGTGTTGAAAAAGAAACCTATTAACTGTTGTGGCTTTGGCTAGTGATATGAACCAACTATTAGTACAAGAAACAGTGAACAGCAGCCATCTTTATTCAGTTGTCACTGTACTATATGGCTCTGCGCCAGTCACGTTGACACTATATTGCATTATTCTCTAGAAACTTGGTTCATAGTTCTTGGAACAAGTCCCTGAAGCAGCAATTTATGGTAGGTCCTGGAATAATTCAGGAAATATAATGAAGTTCAAAGTCCCACCATTTTCTGGAGGTAAACAGAGTGTAATAATATTTATGGAATTTTTTCAATAAACGAAGGCTAAACTTCAAGTTCAGTGTTGACAGAAGCTCCTGCTG
>NW_010563030.1:6314-27807 GCF_000687285.1 Phaethon lepturus
TAGCAGTGATTGAAGGAGGTTTTTATGCAGTGCCTGTGGAGACTCAGTAACTCACAGGAGGCAGTGATGGCACCACTTTGGTGGCAGCGGTGTCCTATGTCATTCAAAGAACAAGATGACCCTTGTGGCACCTGTAGGAGGAAAACTTAAAGCTCACCTGAGGAAGCACAGCTTTTCACTTTCTCTTATGACTGCTATCAGATAAAGCTGAATTATTTGGGGGTTTTGAAAGAGTAACTTAGATGTGAGACATCAAAAAGGACAGGGAGGTGTTTATATACTTGCATGGTGAACTAGTCCTATTATTGCTGTGAGTGATCATGGCTCTCATAAGGAAAAGAGAGTGAGAATTTGCTTTCTGGAGACTGATTTCTGTGCACTGCTAGGGAGCTAAGGGATTGCAATTTCCACCTCTGGGTATCTTATCACCTGGAGGAAGAATGTGACAATATGCAAAGCTCTGTTGGAGTCTCTGTGATCATCTCTAGGCAGCCTGTTAGAGATCAGTGAATCATTTTGAATTGTTAGATTTCTTGAAATATAAAGGAATTATTTGAAGTAGTGAGATTTCACTTTTGTGCTTTCCCTATAAAATGTATACTTAGCTTAGTAAAGCACAAGTGAAATGCATGTTGCCTGAATTTTTAAGAGCTCTGAACTTTGCAGAATCAACCAGGTATTTGTTCTACACATATGGTAGACTTGAGGTGTGTCTGTGTGTCTGCTTTTGCACTGTTGAAAACATTCCCAGACTCTACAAACAGAGACAATCACCTGGTCAATAATACTCTCAGCAGAAGGCAGATGGTGGGATCTGATGCTGCACAGTCTAGTTGCTATGAACTGTTACTGCTGGCAACCCTGTATGTGGGATTTATAGGTGAATGTCCTACCCACAGGTTTGGGAATTCATTCTTCTCATGCTTTATTAATAAGCTGTCTTACTTTTGCTGAAAGAATTTATAGCAGTATGGATTGTTATTGTTGGTACACTGAAGAGCATGCAGGCTTTTGAAAAGGACCCTCATCTTTTATGAAGTGATGAAGAAGAGAGTGTATGGAGAGCTGGGGTGGAAAGTAAGGCTACAAAGTATACCAAATCTGACTTTTTTGCCTTTTTGTGTGTGTGTGTGTGAGGCTTCTTATGCCCTTTGCTGAAATATTTCCTGCTGGACACTTAAATGGAAGTGTTCTGATCTAAATGGACCTTATGTCTGAGTGGATCTGGCAATTCCTATGTTAAATGTTAAGCCATTCCTAGAATACACAAATAAAGGAGCAGATAGATTATAGAATGCTATTAAAATGATATCCATTTCTTTCTGTAATCCTTTAAAGGTGTGGAAATGAGGATAAAGATATTCACAGAGTTCATAGTTTATTTCTTATTTATTATTATATTGGGAAGACAAGTTACTGAGTCAGTGTTCTAATAATTTTTTCCTTAGCTGTTGATAATTCCTTGATCATGTTGCTTTTGGAAGCTTTTATTCTTTACTTTATTCTCACAATCTGGAAATCGTTCTCAGTTTCAAAACTTTGGTCTCAGACTGTTTTGTTTCTGTAAAATTGTTTCTTCGATTTGTTCCTCAGACTGACAAGTTACGTTGAAGCTCCCCTTGCGTGGCATCTCACCACTGCCCTGGTGTGTCCATATTCTTGGAGTGAGTACTGCACCGAATACCACACTGCAATATAAAAAATGGCAGAACTGTAACTGAAGCACTTGCGTGTTGCCTATTGAAATCCTAAAGAGTATCTGGAAGAAACCATTTCAGCACCTTTTTTAAAGATCTGGGATTCTAGCCAGCCATGTCCTACTAGGACTAGAGTTAGGTAGGATCCTAAGATACCATAAGAGTAGTTTTTTCAGTTGACTTGAAGTGGTTTATGTTGGTACTTTCTTTTTATACAGTTTGGTTTCATCTGTTTTGCTTTATTAGTGTGTTGCAACAAAGTATACTAAGTGTTCATCAAAGAGCAACCAGAGACCAGGGACAGAGGGTCAGGAAGAACAGATGTGGCTTTGTAGATGCAGGTTAGAAGTTCATTCAAGTGGGAGGGAGAATAGCTATGTGTCTCAATGGGACACAACAAAATAGGAAAGGGGCAGCAAGTCATACATGTCTCCAGAATGCCTTGCATCTATAGGATGCAGCTCTCTCTGAAGGGTGGCTTTTCTGCTATTCTGAATTTCCAAAAGGCAAAGAAAGCATTAATCTGAAACAAGAAACCAGGCCCAAGGTCCTAAGCCACACTAAAATAGCAGCGTTGTTTCATTTTCCAGCTGAGTAATTACTCCTCGGAGCCAGGGAGAAGGAGGGGCTTGGAATGTCACTTGGAAATTACTTCCCCCACACACACCTCCACATTTTTTTAAAGACTTTCCGTGCAATGAAGTCAGTGCTTAATTCCAAGGAGCACACAAATGTTGATTAGTGTACAGTATGCAAGAGGAGTACCTCTTCAGAGCTGCTGGGGGACTGTTTAAAAGAAAACAGAAGGAAAAGGGGAGAAGCCAGTTTAGATTCCAGGTTGTCAAATCATGGAGAGACATTCAAGGTCCATTACAGCTGTTCTATATCACCAGAATGGCACAAAGATGTCCCATTCATTCTGGCCCAGATACACAGGCTGTTACTGTTGTATCTGTATTCTTAGGAGAGTCCATGTCAAAAGTGATAGGGTACTATCCAAAACTAGGAATCTTTAAATATCATTATACTCACCACAAAATTGAGCAGTGTTTAGGTTACTCGGCTGAGAAACACATCTTCATAAGCTTGCACTTCTGCCATTCTGTTCTTGACCTTCTCCTTTCCACAAGAATGGAAAAAGCCTTCCTTTTCCTTCAACTTCTCCCTTGTTTATCTTCCTATTCTACTTACCATCACTTTTTTATCTGACTGCCTACGTTCCTGTTTTTATTCCTCCTCAATATTGAACTTTTCTATTATGGGATCGTTATCACTGTCACCAGGATATGCAAATGCTATCTCTAAAAATTAGCTAGATGCCTAGTAGATTTCATGTTGCTGGTACATTGCCCATACTCATTTAAAAAAAAAAAAAAAAGTGCTCAGGGAAGAGTTCTTTGCAGGGCAGGAAAGTTGTTTGGGGTTTATTTGAGACAAGGGCCGTGATGTGGTGGAAGGCTTTGCGGCATTGTGATTGTGTTTTCCCTGAGGGTAAAGCAGTTGCAGAGGCTTGTTGATCAGAATTAATTTTAGTTTCGGGGGTTTAGCCCATCGTCTGCTTTAGAAATTAGAAGCAAGTTTTCAAACAGCTTCCAGAGTTTCTGAAAGGGCATCTTGACACAGTGATCTGAGTCCATGAAAAAGAGGACGGAGGAAGCCTGTTAATGCTTAGAAGTTTTTTAGCTGCAGCAAATGAAGCTGCCTAAATTTGGATCTGACCAAGGCATGGGTTGATCTTCACTAAGGAGCAAGGAACACATTTTCCAGCTGAGCAAAGGAGGAAAGAGATGCTCTCTGGCCATCCACGCCTAGCAGGGTGTCAGTCAATGCCCTGGTTCACACATGACTGTGATAGCTTAACTCTGAAGGTTTTGGGAGTATTTTCAGGCAGTTCAAAGTATTTTCCCCAGTCTGACCAACACTGACTCAGTCTTGCCCAAGTTCAGCTTGAGCCAGCCAGCCATGCTTTATCAAAGAGCTGAATTCCTGTAGGTGTGCTGTCTTTTCAAAAATAGTAGTAGCCATTTAGAAGAATTGTTCTTGCAGTGTTATCAGCTATGCCTCTGCCACCTTGAAGTATCCACCAGCGATCTTGTGTAGCTATTAAAGAAAAAAGATAACACGTGTGACCCTGCAGGTGAAGGCCTGGACTGAAGATACAATTGCATGTCATTCTGAGCTCTGCTTCAAACAAGATGTTGCAGGTACCACAGTGCAGGGTCACCTCTTTCTGTATCCAGCATTTCATGGCTTATTGCACCCCTGCGTATGGCTCTATATAGGAGTCTCAGGCTTTTCTCTATGCTAGTAGTAGCCTGAGTGGCAATAAAGGCAGTCTCTATTCTGTGTCCTGATGTGAACCCTGACTGTGAGGCCTCCTGAAAGCTGGCAGTTGTATGCTGTTGGCACTTTCTGGTTACTGCATTTTTAATAGTTTTGCCCAGAAATGAGATGGCAATTGCAGAGATCTTCAGGGGATAGTGTTTCCTTCCTGAGGAGTGGAAAAACTACTTATTTTTCAAAGAGCTTGATAGGTGAATCTCTCTGACTGAGGCACCAGCTATTTCCATCTTTGGCATCTTCTACACTGTTACCAATACAGAGCACCACAGAACTGTTTCATAGTTTATAGCTCTAATTTTTCACTTTTCTTGAGCTTTGGCATATGTATATGGGATGGGATCATCCATAAGTGATTAAACAGGTAATGGTATCTATTGAAAAATGGAGCATTTTTTCCTATGCAAGTTTACTTGATCTTACCAGTCCTGTATACTGATGATTCTTCACAGATTCCAGGGCTTCAGTCCAATATCTTAATTAAACTGCCTGGCTTTTTTGAGCTGTTTTACTTAGTGAAATAACTATTCTGGTTGTAATTGTGCTACTCTTTTTAAAGTGTGTGATTTCTGCCTGTCTGATTCATTGGTCTCAAGCCATCTCTGAGCCATGATGCACTTCCTATCAGTGTGGGCAGTTTGGAATTCACATGGTGATAACAATTCACATCAGGTAGTTGGGCTCCTGATTAAGGTATTAATGAATAAGTATTTCTGTTCTCTTAAGGTGAGTGAACTTTCCAGACAGGAGGTTCTTTTTAGGAGACCTGTTTGGTGAGAAAGCTCCAAAGCACTGAGAGAGCAGTGGTGAAAGGAGGAACTTGGGCTTGGTAATGTCCTGATCAAACCAGAAAAGTGGTGTGTTGGTTTCACTCCATCAGCCACTCCTAAGTGTTCAATCCTATGCATAAGGTCTCTAGGGCATGTACCTTGTTCAGCCCGTGTGCTTTCTCTGACCACTTTCAGTGAAAACCTTACAGGTATTACTTTCCTATTGGTCTCCTGTCCAGTAGAAGATTCTGGTCTAAAATGGCTATGCAGCCACCCCCTATTTTCTATGAGTTCATTCTGTCAATTGTTCTCACAGACAAAGAGTTCTGTAGACTGAAGAAGCATCAGAAATTTTGTCCTGGACAAGGCTGGCTAGTCCTTACCCAACACTCAACTTGCCAACACATCGAAGACAGCTGTTAGTGTAATAATAAGGAATTAGTTCTTGTGCTTCATATGCTTCAACTTAGCTTTAGAGTTGGGGGATTGTGTTGCTTTATTTGTTGTTGGTGGTTGGGTTTTCTTGTTTTTTGGGGGTTTTTTGGTTTTGTTTTTTTTTTAAATGAGAGCTGTGACTATTTCTGGAGTGTCTGAAGCTCACTTCTGTTTCTCGTCATTCATAATCAATTCCAGTTCTATCAAGTATTTCATAAAGTGGTAGCTATGCACTTTTTCCTACATCAGCCATTGGGACTAAAAAATAAATATGCATAATAGGTCCAGAATATCAAGACACGTGTGACACTTTGTTAAGCCTGTGAATATCGCAATTTACAGCATCTGAAAGTTGTTGTTCTTTTCACTGATTGTATTCTCAACTACTGTTCTATACAAGTTTAGCCAAAACCATGTTGTTCTTGTTCTAGGTCCCATTAACAAAGCACATAGCTTTCAATATTCATTCTTGTCCTCATTAATGATGATAATGCAAAGTTACAAAACAAATATAAACAGTGGAGAACCTCTAGCTGGTTGTCAAGTTCCACTGGAGATACATGCTTCGGGAGGCCCATTTAGGCAGCTTAGCTGACAATCGACCAGTTCTTTTATGACTCATTTCAAACTGCTGGAAAAGGTAGTAATGAGAAGCATTTCCCAAATAAAGTGAGAAAAATAATGTTTCATCCACCAAAAATCTCCAAACACTTGTTACTCAGTACCCGCAAGCAGAGGAATGTGGTTGTGCATCTGCCTCTCAAATATGTGTGCCTCAGAAAAGAGTCAAATGGTATTCTGGGCCAGCAAAGACTTTTTAAGACTCTATAGGTGCACTTTTTTGACTCTTCCAGAAGTTGTTCAAGACACACTAGTTCTGAAGCCTACATCCTTTCTTCCTTTTCCTTCTTCCATCATCTTTTTATGTAAAAACACAGGATGCTGTTAGTACTGCTTCCAGACACAGCTCTTAACATTAGTGAAGCAATGCCCAGTACAAACTAGTTTGCTTACCTCCCGTGTGGGCTTGTAGGTGTGGGAAAAAGATATGAATGGAAAATGCCATCCTGACTATTATATCCAATTTTTGTTGTATTTTTGAATATTTACATCTGAGCCTTTAAACATAATTATTGTGAGTAATGGAGTCAGAGAGTTGTTCCTTATTGGCATAATTCTCATTGTCACTACTGTACATATTATCTTCTAAAACTGGACTTAATCTGTGGTTGGGATTTGTGGGAGCTGCTTTTTTTGGCTTTGTTATATAACCACACTTACAACTGTGCCAAATAGCCTGCTTGTTTCAATAGGATGATAATTCGTGAGAGCAGGAGGGAGGAAAGAAAGGGGCTGAAATGCCACGTCTGCTTGGCTTTGCAAATATGGCACCTCATACCCACAAACCATTTGCAAATGTATAGCTAGCAGTGTAGGTGGAAGTTGTGTAGCATACTTTAGAAATTATTTCTTTTCAAAGCTTCAGAAATCTTGTGGGCTCAAAATCTTCATCAGCATACTGATGTTTAATAAGTTACCATCTGTCAGCTGAGACGTGGTAAATCCAGTGTGAATGCTTTTAGCCCACGGAAAATTTAAGACAATTTGATATAGCTTTGCCTGCAGGGAAAGATGGCTAAACTAAGCCATACTACCCTGTATTTGGCCAAATTAAAAGTGTACAGCCAGGTATTTCCTGGGGCTCAGCTGATTTGTGATACTTTGACCCATGATTTTGAGTCCTTCTGCACTTTCATCTGCAGCTAAACGATACTCAGAGACTGAAACCTGGAGGGATGGATAAATATAGCCATTTTTAAATTTAATTCAACTGCTTTGGCACCAGCAAGCGTTTCAGAATTTGCTCTGGCCCGGATGCATGGAAAGAATGCTTCCCTGACAATGTAACACTGATTATTTTATGGATTTCTACACTTTGATATAGCAAGCATACAGGAGGTACCCCCCCAAAATCTTTCCAGTGATCTTGTGGAGAAAGGTTTCAGAGAATCACTCAAGAAAAAAGGAGTCATGTGCTTGGTTTTTGCTACCTACCACTGACTACTCTTGAAAAATTACAGGGAATATTCGTGAGTTTCAAGTGCACAACTCATACTACACAGTGTGTTACTAAGTGCAGTACTGCCTTGCAGGAAGTAAGGTTTGAATACCACTCTCAGGCCTTGAATACATCATCGTGTGACCTGAACAGGAATTACCATTTCATCATGTATCAAGTGACATTTTCCTTTGAAAATTCAGCTTCCACTTGATTGCCATATTCTTAAGGCTAGAAGGGATATTATGATATCCTGTGCTTGTTCTTCCATGACATAGATTGCAGAAACTAATTTTACAATTCCCAGTTGAACTGAGCCTAGAACCCAAGCAAGCTCAATGCTGCAAGTTTGTAAAAGTCCATTTTTAAAAAGAGTCAGCTGGAAACCTCAGCCTGCAACACACATAACTTTAGAGGAAAGTGAATTTGATTTAGATCTGAACTTTGTGCCTTGGCCTTGACTCAATTTTTTCCAAGTAAAATTAGTATCTGGCAAAAATACCCCAACCCCCTTGCTTATTGGGTAATATAGTTCACTAGTCGTTTAAAGAAGTGTAAAAAGATATACTTGGGAGACTGCATTCTTTTGGAAGGATGCAGAGTACCTCAAATGCACAATAACCCCTGCTATGGTATGAAGTACAGCAGTATTATTTTGAAAAAGCAACTGATTACAAAAAGTTCTGATCAAAACCAAGATACAAATAGTCCTCATCTGTTCAATATCTTCACTGAGGCAATGACCCATTTGGAAAAAAAAGTTTGGATTTCACTTCTATTTTTTATTTAATGACTAAGTGTAGACACTAAAGAAGGGAATTGCCTGTTTTTACTAGCTGATTCCTTTTCCTTCCTCCTTGGCTCATGTGTCTCTCTGGTGAGTAATGGGGAGGTTGCTTCTCTGGAACACAAGGGGAAAGTTTCAGTAAATTGCAAAAGCATGTTTGTTACTTGGAAGTCTTTTGGCACATTTTTGAGCAAAGTTCATGGAAACCTTAAAACTATTCTGAAGAGAGACTTAGAGGCTACATTATCAAAAAATAAGCACCTACGCTCAGGGACCTGCTTATGAAGAGTTCATTGCAAGATCAAGAATCTAAGCTGTTGTGCAAACAGGTGTGCAGAAAATACTCTCCTGCATCTGCAAATGAGGCAGTTTCCCTATCATGGAAATATATAACTTTCAAATTTGCATGGATGTCTGTAAGTTTTATATGGGTGACTTAAGTACCCAGTTTTATCTGAGAATTAAACTCTTTCCTTACTCCTTTCCCTGACCCTTTTGTTTTCCATGTGCATAAGATAAAAATTCTCCCTGCAGAGCAATCTAATGCTTTTAAAATGCTCTGCCCTCAGAGACAGCACAATGTGAAGCAAGATTAGTAATAAGCTTATATTGGAGACTGGTTTATTCTTACAGACCCTTGATCTCAACAGGACTCCTAAGTCTTCCCACCAGTAACTTGGGTTTTATTTTCTTATTTCAGGAAAACCCATCAGAACCTAGAGTTTTTTAGATAAAATAAACAGATCTGCAAGATGGCAAAGGGGGTTCTGAAAGGGAGGAGAGGAGAGGAGAGGATGGATGTCCTCTGGCAGGCTTTGAGGTCTAGAAGATTATGCTCGCACTAGTCTTTTTGACTGCCTGGATTACATCTGCAGCTGCTTATATGCTCTCTCTTTTATATGTCTCCTTGCTGGCTTTAGTAGTCATATTCAAAAAAACAATAGATTTTTCTTTCCTTAAAATGACCATTAAAAATGGATATTGCACTTGTGAAAGGTGTTAACTAGGCATGCTGAGACACCTGGGAGACATACATGGGACAAGAATATGTTTTGTGTTTCACTACCAATATCTTTCCAACTCAACCTGGAGAAAACAACTGACATAGGAAAAGAAAGCTTCATTTTCCATAGTCCTTTAGGTCTTGGCTTCCCCAACAAGGAAGTCATATTAACATCTTCTCTGATGATGACTTATGTGATGCAAATAGGCCTTTGCTGAGAATGGAACTGAATCTACATCTTCATTTCATACAACCCATAAAAATAGATATAGGTTGTCACGGACAAGGTTTTAATTGAAGGCTTCATAAGAAAACTAGTTCATATGCCAGCATCATTTTCCTGAGCTTCTCATAGTTCTTTGAACTTGTACATTTTTACCAGTCCTGTACCCATCTTGGAGATGTTTGCAGCGTGTCCAACAGGCATGCATCTGCATGTTTGAAGTTGACTTAAAAATACCTTGCAGGTATGGCTGTTGTCAGCAGTTTGGTCTACCTTCCTTTGTCCTTTTCTTGCATACTCACATAACCTGCAACATCCTGGGAGGTTTTCCCTTTCATTTGTGATTTACCTAAAATTCTTTCCTTTGTTTTTGACAAGTCATATCAGATGTATGAACATGGAGTTTGTCTTCTGCAATACACTGTCTTAAAAGGCAGGGACACACACACACAAACAGACAGAGAAGCTGTTGAAAAATCAATAGATGTGACTTAAATGTCATGTACTAGGAATGTATAAGAACATAAACCACAATCCATCATCCAAAATAAATTATATTAGCAAATGAGAGCCATGGGGAGAGCTGACATAAGCAGTGTGCCTAACATACAAAGTGTTAATTTTCTAGAAATGCCCCATACGTGCTGACTATAACTATCTAACCCTAAAAACATTCATACACATGATTTTAAACAACAATTCATAGGAGTAAGAACTCTGACACTGGGTGTTGCCTGAGAATTAATGACTGTCCACGATTAATGGCCCTCAACTGCGTTTGAGCCATCAGCTCCTCCCAGCTAGTCATTAATCCCTACAAACAGTTCTCAAACTCCTGTTGTCCATTTGGTATTGGACAAGCTGAAAATACATTGTCTTCAAACACTGAAAAAACTTGCAGTAATATAAACTTTCAGTAACTCTACTTCTTGCTTGAGGTTTGTGCTAGGGAAATTTCTATGTTGAGTTTGGTCCTAAATTATGTGTTTTACATACCTGTTGATTCCCACAGTTAATCACTGCACAGCACCATAGGGAAAAATGAGAAGCCTCTAAGAAATGTGACTAATAGAGGAAATGTGCAGCTTAAGCTGTGAATTAATAATTTATGTGAATTGCAAACAGGACTTTGCATATGGTGTACGTATGATTACAGATGAAGCTGTTCATGCAAATAAAAGGATCTGCAAAATAGTTGCACAACTCAGGACCCAACTCCCTTCAAGACCAGGTCATAATAACTCTTATGACCTGGAAAATGCAGGGCTTGGTCATGCACAACATATATTTAATCTGGGTCTGTGACTTTGGTTTTAGAGTATGATTCTGATCTGAAGAGAGACACCTCATTTTATGAAATCTTCTTCCTAGCCCTGTACTCAGAATCATACCTGCTAACCCTGGAGACATAAATCCGGAGCTGAAAAGCAACAGTAAGTAATGCAGGAAGTGACATCAGAGCTGGGACTGAGATGGAAGGAGTCACCCACACAGTTCCTTGCTTTGGGTCAGGAATGAGTTAAAAGCCAGGATCTTCATGTCATGGAAAATATTGTCACTTTGCAAATTGCCCTCCTTCAGAATGAAAACAGTCTGGAACTTCCTGTGGAATGGAAATTTTGTTGAAATATTCTGTAAAATATGTGTCACAGTACAAACAGAAGACCTCCCAATCCATAAAATAAGAGTTTCTGCCTTGACTAAGACGCAGCTGTCCATATATAAAATAAAACATGAGAATCAGCTCATAGAATATTGACGGTATTGTACTACACGTCCTGTGAGACAGAAGTGCTACACTACTGCATGAGATGTCGATAATAATAATATTTTTAAACACCCTGAAATTAAATGACTTTTCATAACCGATTTCATTTTTAAATGTTCATAGCTTGTCTGGTTTTGGTTTCAGGGCAATTTGAAGTCTTGTCAAAATCAAGTTATTTTGGCTTTAGATTAAAAAAAATTCTCTTTTAATCTCTTAAAGACCAGTGCTTAGAAAAGATAAAGCCACGTCAATCTAGTATGGAGTTGGAGTACTAGTACCTCACGCAAACCAGTGCACCCACATTACTGAATAAAGTGCCGTGTATCTGTTTTGAATTGGCTCCTGTCGGGGCGTCCATCATAATGGTGTCTGCAAGTCTGAGAATGTAAAGCTACTTGCTTTGCGGCCAACCTCTAACTACTAATAAGGGTTAGAGAGAAAGTTTCCTTGGAGGCGGTTCATCCCCTAATTGCTTGCACAGATTTTTCTAGAGCTCTTCTCAGATGAAGCTGGCATTAAGTCCTGTCAGAGACAAAGGTTTAGACCACAAGGACAACAGCAGCTCCTGTACTCCCACAGCCATGGCTGCCAGTGCCCCAGGGCCCACACTCACTACGAGGGTTGGGGGGGCACTGGGGACGGATAGTGCTGTTTGGAGACAGAGGCTTCAGTTGGGACCGGCTGCCAGCATAGGCAAAGCAGAGAATTATCAAGGGTAGTAGATGTCTAGTGTCAGTGAAAAGGCTCTGCAGCTTGCTTGGTCTCTTGGAGGTCCTGCTCCTTGGCTTGTCATCATGGTCTTTGGCAGGGATGAGCAGGAGGGCAGGAGTTGTTGAGCTTAGGGCCTCTTACAATGGCAAGATGAATAATGAGGACTTTCTCCTCAGTCTTTGTCTTACCTCTGCCTTTTGCCCTCTCCTCCAATGACAGAAAGAGTCTGACCTCTCATCCACAGGGGGGCAAAATGCATTTTTGTCTCTCTGTTGAGAATCCATGAGTCCCTTCTGATGCAGCAACCTGTAATTCCCTTTCCTAAAGAACAAGGACTGCAGGGAAGTGAGTTTGTGAACAGAGGTGAAAAGGGGCCTAATATTTGTGAGATGCAAAGTTATTACAGTGAGAGGTTTAACAATAACCATACCTGTCTGGAGATGGAGAGTATACTGAGTATGTCCTGGTGTACTTGTGCTGGTGTAGACAGTTCAAGAGTCCTTTGAGCTAACTGAATATGGCCAAGCTCTGACCTGAAAGCCCTGACCTGTGCTAACACAGGGTATCTCAGCATGGTTACCTGGCTTGCAGACCACACCTGGGTCACAGCTGGCCAGGTTGGAGTATGGGCAGGATGGGCTGGAGTTTCCCTGAGTCCAGCTACCCTGGGCACAAGTCTAGCAGATCTCTGGGACAGCTAAACAAAAGCCCAGTGAATGCCAGCTGGCGAGCCTGTCTTAGACATCTTTTGTTTCTGATCTTTTATCACGCCTACAGTATGGGTTTCTTCTTCCCCTGTCACCAGGCCACTTAGAGCTGGACCTGCTGATCACATAGATTCTAGGTAAGACATAATCAAACAAACAAAGCTCCTACCTTAACTTTGGGTTTTGCTAGCGACTTTTAAACCCAGTATTTCAAAGCTTTTCCCAAACATTCTAAAGAAGGTCTACAAAAGTGTCATTGTCTCTATTTCACAAAGGACAAAACTGAAGGATGCAGGTGTTTGAAGACAGACCCAAGACAGCAGAACAGGCAGGAGTGAGAAACAGGTATCATTGCCCCAGGGTTTGGGTCCTAACTAGAGGATTATAGGAAAATGCTGTAACCACTTTAGGCTGTGACATTAATTTATTTATATTTGCATATCAGAAATTTTACTATCATGATACACACTGGGACTACTGTAATAGTATTGTAGTAGTAACTGTAATATTACAGTTAATTAATAAAAAGACAGCATTATAGAGATTTGAATGGCAGCTTTTGTACACATTTTGGGTAATAGCGTGGTGATGGTCATTGAGAATTGGCAGCGTCAGGCCAAGAAAGTGATGGGGAACTTTTTAAAAGCTGAATGCCTGAACTGGCAGTAAGCGTATATAAGATAAACAAGAAGAAATCCTTTCACAGTGAGGGAATGTAATGATTCCCATAAGATCTTTTTTTAATACTCTTGCTGTGACCACAGATAAATGAAGTAACTGGCAGCAACATTCAGCATAGACATTCACTGTTTATTAACAGCAGTTCTAATTAATCTAAAGTCAGCTCAATCTAAACAACAAAAAAATTGCAATCAATCTTCAAAGTATTCTGGAGCATCTGGTAAACTCTCCCTCCTGCAATATTCTTATCTGATTACCAGGCCAGAAGTAGCTGTGAGCTTCCCAACAAGAGCTAAGTTTTCTGCAATAACACATCAAGATGCACAGAAATTTACAAGGTGACATGAAAAGATTACAAAATAGTATGAAAATATTTCCTTCCTGCACTTCCATGTGTGATCAATAAATCACCCCAAATGTGAAACAGGTGCAAGAGGAGTGAAATGGTCTCTTTAAGGTGATTTCTTTATAAGAAGGAGAGTGTAGTCTCAAGCAACATCACCGAGGTGGTGTTGGTGGGCTGGGATTGCTGCATGAGCCTGGTGGTATGATGCCATCCTGATGTACTGCCCATATGAGACCAGTCAGAAGTAACTAGAAGCAGTAGTGCTGGAAGTGATTCTATTCAGGTTCAGCTGGGCTACGTGTGGCTGTGCAATATGGAAGCTGTGGCTGGAGAATTTCAACCTAAGAACTGATTCTCAGTGAAGAAAGCAAGCTCTTAGCGAGGTATTGTAGAAATGGCAAGTTGGAAAAAACTTTGACCTGAAACTGCCCAGCACAGATTCAGGATGCAGGGTCAGGTATCCGTACACCTCCCTGACAGGTCATTTTTAACTTGTCATTATAGAGCTCATGTGAAGGAGATTTTCCAGGAGCTTATCACAGTCTTTCACATCTCCAACTGAAACATGGGCTTAATATCTTTGACCCAACAGTGTACAAATGTAACAGAACTGCTTTGGGGATCCAAAATAGTGACTGACCAGACCTGGTCCTGCCCACTCGCTCAACTCTCACCTGGAGTGTGCTGCACTGTTCCCCATGCTGGTGTAGAGATGTGACCCAGGACAGTCAGAGGAAGAGGCTGGACCTGATCTGCTACCTTTTGCCCAGGGGTGAAAGGGAGTGGATATCTGACAACAGAGCAGATCTCAAACAGCTGCATGCTTATAGTGCCTGCGAACCCCGGGCAGCGAGTCGCAGAGCTGCAGGTGTTTGTGCTGCAGGTGGGAAGGGCAGGGTGGGAAGGTGCCTCTCTGTGCATATGCCCCAGCACGGCACAGCAGGCACACATCATGAGCCACTCCTGCACGGGAGGGCAAAACTGGGACCTACCCCTGCTGCTGCACGGGATGCCAGTTGCCTCAGATGAAAGCAAGGTCAATTAGCCAAATGAGGTTTGCCAAAATAGTTGAAACTTCAGAAAAGCTTCTTTGATCACAGTAAAGTCCATTCAGCTCTGACATTAGCTAATTTTTCCTCTACAAAAGATCCCAAAGCATGCAAAACTGGAAGGCAGGAGATTGAGAGCGCACCATACATTATACAAAGTTATGACACCTTCTTAGACAAGGCTGGTGTTGGCCAATGTTTCTTTCTTGGAAAACAAGAAATAAATACAGTCCTTCCTCAGCTTGGCCAATTATGAGGAGTTTTTTTATTGTAAAACCTCTACTGGAAAGAGTCCAGTGAAGGACCATGAATTTGATGAGGGTACTGGAGCATGTCTCCTATGAGGAAAGGCTGAGAGAGCTGTGACTGTTCAGCCTGGAGAAGAGAAGGCTCAGGCGAATGTCATCAATATATATATAAATATCTGAAGGGAGAGTGCAAAGAGGATGAAGCCAGGCTCTTTTCAGTGCTGCCCACCGACAGGACTAGAAGCAATGGGCACAAACAATCACAAACTCTCTGAATGTCAAGAAATACTGTTTCATTGTGAGAGTGACCAAGCACTGGCACAGGTTGCCCAGAGAGGTGGTGGAGTCTGTCCTTGGAGATATTCAAAAACCGTCCTAGGCAACTGGCTCTAGGTGTCCCCACTTGAGCAGGGCGGTTGGACCACATGACCTCTGGAGATCCCTTCCAACCTCAACCATTCTGTGATTCTGTGATTCTGTAAATTTTGCTTTACAGATCTTGAAAAAAGAGCAGCTTTTCAGGGAATGACCTGCTCATATGACCCTAAGCCAGCATTCAGGAGAGAGCAAATGTCTGCAATAAGGCTGATGAGTCCAGCTGAGAATTTAAATGATTGATAGTCTGTGAGACCTCAGTGAGAGGACTCAGACAGGCCCTCTCCTAGCAATTTTAAGGATGTAAATACCATAACCAATAAAGAAAAATCTACAACATTGATACAATTGATACAATTGAAAATATTTGTTGGTTGTTTGACTTGCTGTCTTGTACCTGTTTATTCAGGGCTCCATTTATCTTAGTAGTTGATCAAATAACTGCACTGACTCCATACAGTGAAAACCTCAAATCCCGGTGTCATGTCAGGGTATGTGCTTTGGTATCACCTCTCAGTTTAAATTAAAACAAAAAAATAAACAACTATGAAAGTAGAAATGAAGTTTCTTGCACGGCTACTCAGAACTGACTCAGCCTGCTAGGTGTGGGACTGCTGCCCTCTGGAAAGGGCCTTTTGAACCATTTTGAAATAGGGGCTAGTATGAAGTGACATTCGGGTCTTTTGATCTCTTTTGAGATGGATCACTCAGGTTCTCTTTTATTTTCATTTTCTCATTTCACTGTCCCCTGAAGCATTTTGTCAGATTCAAACGGTAGCTGTGATTGTGGTAGTTCCATGTCTACTTCCCCTCCCTTTAAATAACTGGTTAGAAAGAGACCTTTAGCAAAGCTTCTGCTTTTAGTTGCATGGCTTGCTTTGTTATTTCTTTAGCATTGAAAAATCTCTTGCCCTGCCTAAATGGAATATTTTTCTTCTATAAAAATAAAGCGGAAACTTATTTTACCAGAATACTATGTTCCTCCTGACTGTGACCTATCTATACTCATGACACGTAAGCCCACACATTTATTTTTGTTATGAATGAGAATAAGTATTTTCCCCGTTTTTCTGTTCTTTTTCTATGGAATCAATAATAAACATTTTCTGTCACTGTGCATCACTGGAGAGGGTACTTCAGTTAGACAATAACTACATAGAGTCTTGGCTTTGGGAGCTCCTTCTTGCCTAGAACTGAGAGGGGTGTGGAAGTTAAGGACATGCTCCATGCCACTGATGGCTCCTATTTTTTCTTCTGTATGCATGCTTCTTTTAATGGAGTTGTGTAGAAAGCTTACTGCGCTCAAAACCAACAAAGATGGTCCAGAGTGTATTTTTTCAATGCTATTTTAAACATGCGGTTATGGCTCTGAGAGACATGGTTTCACCAGCCACACCCTTCTCCTTTTCCCAGCTTCCTCAAATGGTTCCTCAGTGCTACAGCAGATTCACTCCACGTGGAGCAATTGTGCAATCTTACATCATCCCTCACTCTTTGCCTCCACATTTTCCTCTATGAAAAGAGTTGCTCCAATATATTCAAGACGTGATGTAAATGGAGAATTTTTTAATCAAAGGTCCTAAAGTAGGCATTACTATAATCTATTTACATATTTTCTACCTATCAAATGACCTACAGTTTCAGCTCTAAGTCAACAATATTTTTATCACTGTCAAAGATTGTTGAAGGAGACAAAGTTTTGTGGGATTATTTCCTCATATGAGACTTCATTCCTCATGTAAATATTCTCTGACAATTCTCTACTTTTAATTTTTTTATGTATTTTAGCCACAACATGTTGGAAGAAATAGTAAAAACATTATTCTGATAGACTACTATGTAGATAAACACTATAGTTTTTCAATGTGCTCTAGGGAATTAAGCAGACAATTAAAAAGTTTACCAGTGGGGTATTATCATAGGTCTGCAGAAATTGTAGGGTGAGCTGAAGTTAGGAATAAACTGCAGGTATGAATACAGAGAGCTTTCGCTCTTAGTTTCAATTAATACTGACATTTTCCCAAGTGCCATTTTATGTAGTTTGTGTCACCACTGTACCTGCTCATTAATACTTGTCTTTTAATACACATTTCTGTGGCACAAGGAAATAACTCTGTTTCATGGATGAGGAGTTGAGAAACAGAGATTAAGCAATTTATACGAAGTCACACAGGAAATGTGTGGCTAACCCTACATCTCTTGAATGCCAGTCTGGTGGTGCAACTACAGCAGCAGCTCTCTGCTCTCTCTTGCCAAAAACATAAGCATGAGTTGTACTAAAGCCCTATATTTTATATTGTAAAAAATCAAGATTATTATTAACTTTTACTATATTACAAATGATGCAAGACATAGCTCTATATCTAGTAGTTACAACTCCTAATTTACTTAAGTTCTACCAGTTACGTTACTGCAAATTGCTGCTGCTCAGAACATAGGATTTTGGAGCAAGGTCTACAGACATTGGCATACCATTATGGCAAGAAGTGAATGAATGGTATTTGTTCTACTATGTGATTAAGTTTATTTCCCTCCTACCATTGTGAAGTGCAATCCTGTAGAAAACTGCTTACCTCTAACCGACCTCTAGTCACCAGCTATGGTTAATGTGTGTTTTGTGACTGCCCGCTTATGTGCAGAGTCCAGATTACCTCTACCCACAATTCCTTCATATTTCTGTACCACCCTTGAATATGTTTCAGAAATATGCTGAGAGAACATAGATGGTGACTGCTATTAAAAGATGATTTTCAATGGCTTTGGACAGATTGTGTTGCTAAATTCAGTGGAGAAAATATAGTTGCTTATACAACTTTTTTAGATTTAGCATGTACATTTGATATTATGTGGAAGTGTTTGTATAGTAAGGACTCAGGCTACTTTGCAACTTGTGTGGGTCCCTTGACACATGTTCTTTCTTTGGCAGCTGGAAGACCACAATGTACAAGCATATTGAGTTCACCACGTGGTACCCTCTTAAGGCTCCTCCAAAACCTCTCAATCAGGTTTTGGTTTCAGTTTTCTCCGTGCCTTTTTATTTACATGCCTCCACCCAAGACCCACCGGCTTGTAGCATACCTCCCCATCAGTTTCATCTGCTGTGCTTCAGCTGCTCTGTCACAGCCTCAGGAGGGGATGCCTGATGGGGATCCCAGCTACTTGAGCCTATTTTCATTCTCTCATCTGTCATGTCTCTGCTGCACAGCATCCATCAGCTGTTGTTTCCTTCCATCTCCAAATACTGTTTTTTCCATTTCTAACCTATGACCATGAAGTCTCTCCCTTTCTTTCATTGGTTGCCCCCCATCACTGTTTGTTTTCTCCCCAGTTTTTCTTTCCCTCACATACTTTGCTGGGAGGTCGTGGGCAAAGGGTGTTCAGCTTTGCTAGGGACTGGCTGAGGCCCATTATTTTTGGAGGAAAATCCACAAGGAACAGTGATCAACTTCAGGCACTCTGGGAGGAGTACAGGAACAGGACAGGCAACCAGTAGTATTTCCCAGATTACTTTCATGCACGCCTACTGATCTGAAGGTAGGTGCAGTCCTTGTTGTCCTTTGAATATGATGAATTTTCTTAATACTGCTTTCAGGTAAAGGTCATTCTGAAGGGATTTAGTGTGATGTGGATTTAGGTTATAGATATTACTGTAAGCCTGATACTGGAAAAAAAGCATCAGAAGATGTTCTGAAGGGAATCTTCCTAATAGAAAATGAACACAACTTTTTCTTCAGAAATTCTGGCTATGTTAATAAACACTCACCTGGTATTCTCTACAGTAAGATGATGGCCCATGTAAATTAGGTTTAAAGTGCTTGCAGAAGAATCCTGTATTAGCTTTCATGCCCAAAGTGAATATTCATATTGATTTTTAGAATCCATTAGTCACCCCAAATAATTTCACCTCTAGGAAAAAAAAGCTGAGGAACGCAGCAGTGAGACATCCAATCTGAGTGATGTTAAGTGAACAATTTCTTCCTCTGGTTCATTAGTTACCCGCTGGCAAGATTCTTGTTGTAGGTACTTGAATATACAGGAATAGGGGAACAGTGAAAAAAGCAAAAATTATCAGAGGCTTGGGAGGCTTGAAAAGTGCAGCTGTCAGAAAAGAGACATTACAAGAGGAGTAATCAGAAGGTACCTGGAACAAATACCAAATAAGCAAGTAATGGTCAGTGCTTAAAGGGTTAGCAGCATGATTGCATGGGTGTCCAGCATAGGTAAGCGAAGTTGAGGAAAGAATTTGGATCCTGGAACAACTTTTTCATGCTGTGTTGTTGCTCAGAGGCAGTGCTGGTGGAGACCCTGCTCCTTCCAAGCTCTGCTAGAGAGCTGACTAATAAGTGTTTGCACAGGCACAAGGGAAACGAAACTAGAACTTGCAAACTATCAGATTTGCATTGGAAGCTTTGGTAATAATAATAAAATAATAATATTTTTAATAAAGTGAAAAATATTTCCCAGCTGTAACCTGTATTCTTAAGTAGGTTCTAGAAAAACATGTTGTTAAGAAATGATTCAACACTGGATTCCTAATCTGTGGGGGTGTTCCTATCAGTTGTTGATAATTAGCATTAGAAATAGGTTCTTATCAGCTAGCCACAAATCCCATCTTCTCTTTCTCCTCTTTTGGGTGTGTGTTCATGAGGTTTGACTAACCTTGGTAAATAATGCAAGGTAAAATTGTAGTGTTTGATTTCATGATAAGAAGAGAGGAGAAGCTGTGGTTAGAGTTAGTCAGTCTGAAGTAAAATCCTACCACAGCTGAAACAGTTTTCAGATGAGGTAAGCAGCCGAGCAAAGAATGATTAAGCTCCTTATTTGAAACACAGGCCTTTTGTCTCTGATCAGTCTACCTCTGCTAGTCTTATACAGCACTAATCATGTCTTCTTTTGTTATTTTGATGGCCCTGAATTTGTTTTGAGCATTTCCATTATATCTTTTGCCTATAGAGGTACTTCTTGCCTTCAAGATTTCACTTAAATACCTAATTTCTTAGGTTCCTTCGGTACTTCCTTCATTTCTTAGACATCTCTGTTTACTTAAATAGAAGAGAGGTTCCAGCTTTCAAGGGAGTTACCCAGAGGAGTGTGGACCTGACTGGGGTAAAATACTTCAGCTGGATTCTGTTAGTGGCCTCGTATAGGTATATACGGATGCTGAAATGAGAGTAAATGTCTGATAACTTCACGGGATAGGTGCTTAGAGCTTCTTCTCTAATGCAAGTGACTATATTAATGATAGGGGACTAAAGACCTGGCCATTGTCCACCTGAAAAATTCTTCTGCTGATAGTCACCTAAGGCATAAGATAGATTAAAAGACTAGATTCATTGCTGTCCAGTGATGAAATTGCATTCTTTTCAGGTATTTTATCAGGAATGGAAAACTTGGTAAATTTAGCACTTTCTTAATTTTCTTTTTTAAAAATAAATATATGCCAGATAGCAGAAACGAAACTAATGTTGCCCTATGGCTTCTTGTGATGGGTAATTGGTGGTTGTGCATAATTTCACATGTGGATTTCTAAGAACAAGATGCATAACTGTGTCTTAGAGAGCAGGGCCTAAGCAGATTATTTAGACCAGCATTAACGGAGAAAGAAGGAACATTTAGGAGATAAGGCAGTGGCAATCTGAGGACTTATGTCACTGGCAGGGCTAGCTGGCAGAATCCAATACCTTTCTGTAAATAATTTCTTTAAGAAAATGGTTTAAAGGGTTTTTTTATTTTTTGCAGTCTTGTTTTGAAATTTTCAGGATGAGAAAAAGCAGATTATAACATTCCAGATTTTTTTTTTTTTTTAATGGGATATCTGGGTTCTCCCTTTAGTCCTTAGCACTTGACAATGGTTTAAAGGTGTGAAATGCTAGCATCCCTTTATTTTGTTCAAAGTTAAAATGAGAAATTAAAAAAGTCTACACCTTTATACTAAATGGAAAAAGTGTGTGAACAGGAAGACAGAATTGGAAGTTGATTTTTGTTTTTATCTTTTTTGCTAAGTTCTTAAAATTTACTGATGGAAGAATCCCAAGACTAGGGAACTCCTGACTAAGAAGAGACCAAAGCCTAGTCCATGAGTACAGTCCTTTGGATGTTGGAGTAATCTGAATTTTCCATTACCTCTGACTGAGCTGAGGCTTAAACTGGCACAAAGGGCAGCAGTGGTAAGCTGGCCTGGCCTTGATTTGTCCATTTGTTTAATAAAATGCTAAAGAGGCAATTGGGAACGTACACCAGATTCAGGACTTGCTGATTCACATTTCCCACTGGGAGAGTCCTTCTGGACGCTCT
>NW_010563030.1:27838-75608 GCF_000687285.1 Phaethon lepturus
AGCCCAGAATTGGCCTGCATCTAATGGAGGAGGAATGAGAAGAGCTAAAATGGAGTCAAATAACTGAATAGCTGACTTTATAGCAAAAACATGTAGAAATGAGTTTGATCCTGTAGACTAAGTATTTATACCTTTTATGTAACCCAAGAAGACGATTAAAATGGTGAGATCTCTATGAAATCCTCTGGAAAATTTGATGAACAGGTTGTGGCTAATCAGCCACGTTGGGAGAAGAAAATGATGCAATTTATCAAAACCTCAGGAGACTCGGGTAAATTTACTGATAGCTCCTTGCCCCTACAAGACCAAATAAAGCCCCAGCATGTTGTTTAATCCTTGAAATCTGTCTTTTCCACTGAAAATGACAATTAGCCCAAAGTACAACCCTAGTGATTAGTCAAGGACTTAAAATCTGTCTTCTCAGAGTGGTTGGGTCAAGCAGGTTCTGTATTTCATCTCAGGAGCAGGGCAGGATCTAACCTGGCTCTGGCCCATAACGGTTAAAAAAAGTTTGCTCTAGACATACTTCAAGCTAGACTGAATAACAGTAGTAAATGAACATATGACATAATAAGTGAAGCTAAGCTGTATTTACATTTTCCACTCTAAAAAGTGAAAAAGAAAAAAAAAAGGTGGTAGCAGTGGAAAGCAATTCAGTATTTAGAGAATTAACCCATGTGAACAAAAGATGCAGCTAGTATTTCTGTTAGTGCTATAATAATTGATGAGTTTATGTGGGGGTACATTATTACATACCTCATTTCCCAATTACCTAGCTTATTCAAACAAATCTTTCCAAAACGTATCAATTAGATAAGCTCAGTGCATCAATCAGCAGCATTCAAGATTGTGCTGACTTCAGTTTTTGTGGTGACTTCTTTGCAGTATTGTTGCTCTTATAAAAATTATTTCTGTGGTCCTTTCAGATTTCCAAAGTCGGCTGCATCCAAATTCTTCTAGCAGTGGACATTTTGGGTAGTTAGGGATAACTATTTCCAAAACCACATTTAATTTATTTATTACCTCATCCCAGAACTTATTTTACCCTAGGGCACAACCAAAACATATGTAACTAATTATCCCGAGAATGTCCACAGCTCCAGTAAGTATGATTTTTAAATTTTTTTTTTAATCCCACTATTTTTCATTCTTTCTTGTGTCCGTTAAGTCCTACAGAGACATTTCTGCTGGATAAATTCAGCTCTGAGTTCATGTGCAAATTCATTTATGTTTCAGAATATTCTGTTTCATCTTTTGTTGTTCAAGTAATAATCTAGATCTTGGTCCATAAACTCTTAAGCCTCTGTCAAACATTTCAGGGATATCAAAAAAGAAAGGCACAAGATGAAGGCACCAAGGCCCAGATTTAGTCAGTTTAAATTCCACTAATGTCCCCATGCGTGGTGATTCCTGTTGGCTACACATGGCTGAAGATGCAGGGCCATCCAGGAGAATACATTAGGCAAGAGGAATAAATTGGAAGTTAGCCAATGCAACTGAGATCTTGTGTCTCTGATTTTGATTAAAAAAACTGTGCATTCTTCAGGATAGAAAGTTGTCTTATGAGGCTGAAGTTTGTTTAAATGCAGATATTTTCACAGTCCTCCTTCTGAAAGAGGGAAAGTATAAATACAAAATACTTATTGAACTGCAGTGGAGTCATAGGAGGAATAAAGTCAGACCATTCTGATTAGAAATCTTTTTGCTTGAATTTCTCTGATGTTTGGTATTCTGTGATGTCCTGAATGAGTCCTGATTCTAGGACTGTGATAAGAAGTATTTAAAGAAAACAAAACAAAACAAAAAAATCCAACAACAAAACCCTATAGCGGTGTTTGGAGAAACTTTGAGGCAGATGGGTGCCAAATCTCTCTCAGATATACAGATTTTCCATTCTTCATTGCCACAGAATAGACTCTTCCAACTTGCTCATGGGAGTCAGGAGAGTTGCCCATTAAAAGTATGCTGGCCCCAGTTCAATGCAGTGTAAAGAACCAAACCTGTTCAGTCTAAATATTAGAAGCAGCTTAATTCTCACGGAGAGGAGTTCCACCTATGCTAATTTATCTTATCAGGAAGCCTGGTAAATTAGCCTGAAGCAGTCATCACCAGACTGTCTAAAAATCGGATGCACATAATGTAGAGATGTTACTAAGTACTTTCAGGTCTCATTTACTTTGCTGCCAATGTGGGAGCTCAACGCATTTCATATTCAGGCTCTTGACTAAAGGTAAAATTCTAGCATCAGTGAAGGCAATGGCAAAGCTTCCCTGGATTCAGTGAGGCAGGATTAGCCTGATGGGGCTAATACAGGACAGGTACTTCTTCAACACAAGAGGAGTTTTACTGCAGCATTCAGTGTACTCACTGCAGTGAAATGTATGTAGTTCTTGGTAGCATTGCCATGTGGAAGTGAGTTCTCATTGGAACCATTTGTTTTTAATCCTGTAAAAAAGGGGATTTAATATCTGCCACTTTACATTTGTAAAATCCCCTCATAATTTTTTCATAACTATAAAAATGAATAATTTAGATGCCTGCTTTTTTTAATTAGTCAAATGGCAACAGTATGTTTCGTTCCATGAAAGACTTACAAGTCAGCGTGCCCCCAGAAATATTAAACTCCCAGACAAACATAGTAAAAGGAGGTTTAGTGGAAGACATAGAAAAAAAGATTTGCTACGGATTTCTTAACTAATTTTGATGCTGAGTTTCCACTGTGTTTGCTGGGCTTTTGGGGGACAATTGTCTTTGGAAATGCGAACTCCATTTGGGAGATTGGTCTTGCTCTCTGTGTGTGTGTCATTTATTTTACTTATTGTCCATTGAAGCTAATGAGCCTATCCACAAGAGTAAACATAAGATGATAAAAGTTTCCCTGTTCAGACCCTAACTCACATCTCAAGATGTGTGACCAAATGTCGGACATTCCACTCAGAAGTCCAGATGAGCTCATCTCAGATAACTCACTGTGTTTCCATCTGGTTCAGATTTGAAGAAAACTATTTTGTTGGAAGAAGAAAAATACATTTTGTATCATTTTAATGCTGAACAGATTTAGTGACATACTTGCTTATTTAATCTACAGCATTGGAGAGTCTAATGAACTGAGTAAGATACATATCTTGGCTCTGGTTCTGTTCTAAGATACACCAGAGAAGCCCCAATTGACTTAAATGGAATAGCATCTCTGTTAATGAGTGCAAAATGTATTCTGATGAAAAAAAGTGTACAAGCATAGTACAAATATAAGTATTTCAAACTATTGGCAATTGCTTAACAGTTCATCTGCATTTATCTCTCGTGTGTGTTTTTTTTAGAGGAACAATACTGTTTAGTCAATAAAATAGTCTGTTTTTTTTCAGCTGAGGAACTTAAGCATGTAACTCCCACTCCCAATATCTGGAGAAATAATACTTATGTGAATCTTCCAAATTCTGATCGGAGAGTGAAATCTAGTGTTATGCTGCACATCACATGTTGCTGTTGTGTGTGCCAGACAGGTTACCTTTGATATAATACAGCCCAGGCCTGGGGGATGCCAAGCACCTATTAAAGAGTTCATGGCCATCTGCTACATTTCAGGAAAATGGGTTTTCTCAGGATGGTCCAAATATGCTTCCTTTCTGTTGTACTGAAAATGCAGAGGGACAATTGACATAAAAAATAGGTCTAGCCATAACCCAACTTTTATAGGGAAATTCGCAGCTTCTGGTGACCTTATCTGGACAAACTACCAGGCAGCAGCAAATGCCATAGTCCTGCTTAAACTGGCATTGCCATTGGAATAAAAAATCTTGTTCTGTCCATCTCCAGCTGCTCATTCATTCCCAGTTCTGCTCCATCCTTTTTTCCTGTTGCACATGCTTGGGAGGCCTCATGGTGAACAAAATCGAGGGAGAAGCTCGGCTAAAGCTATCCAGTTATTTGTGTAGTAAGGGTCCATATAGACAAGCGATGAAGGTGGGAGAGAGAAGTATAAACTGCATCAAGGATGAGATCCATATTTTTAGCGGCAGTTCCATTTTATGCTGGTTAAAGTATGTCACCGTACTCTTGAGGGTACAGTTTCAGCGCTCAGAGGTAAACAGGCTACTTTGCTAGTTCAGCTATAATAAGAACTCATTTTATTGTCCCTGGCTCAAACTTCACCTATAGCTCAGTTGTTTGCAATTTTTTTTTTCCATGCTAAGTAATGCATATGAAACCCTTCAAGTAATACTGCAGAAAAATACAAGGGTTCAGAAAAAAAGAAGTCTAATTTTTGTTTATGCGTTGGGTTTGTTGTACAGTTCCATTTTCTTAAATGTTGTGCTGCCAATTTATTTTTCTACAGTTGTGTTGTCATCAAAGTTGTGGGATAAAAGACTTGATTCTTAAGCATCGAGACTGGAGTGCTGTTTCCAGTGCAACTGATGAGAGGAAAAAAAATAGAGGGCTGCTTCTTTTCAAAAAAGATTATACAGTAATGAATTGTACAGCGAACATTATTTGGGCACTCAACTATAAAACATTAGGAGTCTTTTGACAAGTCTTTTTTTGTCAGAAAATGTCATTTCATTGCAGTATTCAAACATTGAAATGTCAGCTCACCAGAATTTGGCAAAATAGCTTCTCCAGATGACATATGGAGGGAAGGAGAGATCAAGCTATGAGAAAGGCCTTGGCTTTCTCCCAGGTGTGGAAAACCAACTTTCCAACCCCGGCCTGGTTAGCAAAAGCTCTCCAGAGGGCTCTCACCCTTTCCTGGGGAGTGCAGCCTCTATGAACCTTCTCTGGGGGCTTTGTCACAGAGTTGTGCTTTGTTTTCAGTGGAAAAGTTGCGGATTGCATTTGCATGCATACAGAAAAAAATTTTGAAACTAGACGCAGTTTAATGAAACAGAATTCCAATTTTCCAGTCAGCCTTCCTTGCTATACTTTGTCATCAGCTGAACTCAATGAAAAAAGAAGTAAAAAGGAGCATTCTCTAAAAAGAAACAGACTCAAGGGAATATATTTGAAACAGGTATAAATGCCAAATTTCCATTGCCATAAAATGATTAACTTAGTGTCTGAGAAGTTCTGTCCCCTTCATCATGGACAATCTGAAGGTGGGAAATTTTTGTATAAAGGTGCCAGAGCATTTAACTGCCTTTCTAAATATCAAGGCTGAAGCGTGCGTTGTGCCGTGTGCACTGATTACAGCAATGGCACAAACAGGCAGCCGATAAAGAAGACAGAAGCAGAGGAGGCACATTTGCTCTGAGTTCTTTTCAATGCAACTGTTGGGCATAGAGATTCACAGGTGTTAACATTATCTCCTCTTTTACAGCATGCTGACGCTCACCATTAAATATCACTTGGACATTTTTGGAGACCTAGCCAAAGAAGGAAAGGGAGTTAACCCTCCTTCTTTTTCCCTCTCCGTTTAGCTGTAGCAAGTTCTTGTGAAGATTCCTTCACTCCCTTGTTCTGAATCTTTTCCAGTGTTAACTGTCCATTTGGTAGAACAGAAAAAAAGGTGATTTTGTTATTCTTACTTAAAATTGACTCCTAGTTTCTTGAGGACAACACAAGACAAAAAAACCTTAAGAGGAGAGGGAGAACAGGACAGCAAAACAGCAGAGTCCTTTTTTCATTCTATTTCTTCCAAGCTTGCTGCTAGAGAAAGAAAAAAAAGCCTTATAAGCCGCTCTAGACCTGGCAAATTTACACCTGTGTTGGGCTGTCAAAGGCAGTGCTCTCAGTTATCTTGCTGGTTGCAGGATTGCAGCAGTGTTGCAAAAGAAAAAGTTTAGGCCAGACTGACTAAACAGATTGCAAGAATAGAGAAAGATTAACTGAACTGGAGAAGGAAAAGGAGATAGCAGGGAGAGGCTGGGAACAGGAACCTGAGCCTCACATGCTGGATATCATTCATAAGTTAACAGAAGCTAGTAGAAATGGGGTTATCTTTTGGATCTTTCCCATTGACTCTGCCCACATCATCTCTTAGCATTAGGAAAATTAAGGTCCAACAATGCCATAAAGAACCCTCAAGTCCCAGCAGACAGTGGGCATTTTGTGCCACAAAGGTATATCTCACTTCTTTCAGCCCTCTTGACATCAAACTATGGGCACAAAAGGACAATAAGCAAAAAAGGATTATCCTTCTGTTGTTTGCCAAGTAAGAAAAATTTCCTGCTTATCAGTTTTGTGCCATTCCTCTCATTTCTCAGATGTAATCTCACCCACCATATCATTCAGCAAGCATTTTTCTCCAAACTTCTTAAGCCTTTTTGTCTATAATCTTTTGACTTTATAAACTCCTTTATATAACAGGCAGAAGGAGACTTTTGCCATTTGGATATTGATGTGCCTATGCAACGTATCTTGTTAGTTTTGGATCAGCGGTTTCCATCCAGTGACTTAGCCACTATTAAGTTTCCTTTTATAATAAGCAAACTATTATTCTATAAGGATTTTTTTCATTGTCTTCTGAAAAATCTGATATTGTCTGCTATCAGAAAGGGCCACTGAACGCTGATACGCCAGCAGTCCTAGGGTTTCTGGGATAGTGGACTGCCAGTTTCTAAAGGTGAATTCCTCTCTCAAACATGCCTTGCAAAACATCTTGAGATCATCTGATGGAAATCACTGTGGAAGTGTCATTGTGCTATCTGCCTGTCTCCTTAAAGATTCTGAATAAACAGAAATAACTTAAGGATATATTCAGACAGTAGTCTCAACAGAATCAGTTATACGATGCTAGCTGTGCCCTAGGCAGTGTATCCAGTATTCACCAAAGTGGTTGTGTGGTAGCACAGGGTTCTTGCCTGGGCACTGGGCACTACTTGGGACCCTGGCTAAAAGGCATGCAGTTGGGTCCTCAGCCTTCACATTGGCCTTGCTCTCTGAAGTAGCATGGGCATACAAAGTCTTGCAGCAAGCATTTCTTCCTACTGTCATGTGAAAAGGGAGTAAGAAACAAGAACATTATGCAAAGAACACTGCAGGGAACACTAAACAAAAATTGCTCTACAGTTGGAAAAATGTCATCATCAGATTTCCTCTTTTTGCTTCTGTAAATTGCAGCACTAGGAGAAGGGGGGAAGGAAGAAGAGGGAAACGGGCTTATGGCCAAATTTTTGTTAGCCATTTAAATGATAGTCCAAACATAGACCAGAAAGTCTTCTGTTAAGAAATTACTTTTTTCAAAGTTGTCTGAAGTTCTTCAAACTTTAGTGCTGAGTTTTATTACACTGTTTGCCTCAGTAATACAATCAACTCTAAAATGGAAATAGTCACCCTCGAGTGCATATTACCTCTTCATGGTGCAAAGGACTACCCTGTTACAAATGACATTTAATTTCGAGAGGCAGAAAACTAGTATTTTGCAAGCCACACATTTTTTAGTTCATCTGGTGTTTCATGTAGCTGATGGAAAAGCTACCATTAAAAATAGCCCAAAGAAAGACAAAATAAGGAGATTGAAGGAAAAGCCTGTAGTCCTTTCATATTTAGTTTTATATGCTAGAACTTTGAGCATTCAGGGTCCTGTGAGTCTGAGTCATGCCTGTGTTCTCCGAGATATGTCGGTGTCCCTTCCAGCTCCACTTCTCTACATCATTCTCCAGTTCAGTTACTCGTATTAAATCATATTTCAAAACCCCACTTTCTTCCTCTACTGAGTGCTACCGTGTGTACCACTAATAAAACCTAGTTACATGGCTGCAATGCCATGAGGTGGGTCTCATGCCCAGAACGTGAGCACCTGTGGCTGGTGGAGTGAGGAGGTGCTGCACATCACAGCGGGCACAGCCCGGTCTGCTAGCTCCGAAGAGGTCTGGTGAGCACTGAGCCTTACCTACGCACATGGCACACATCTGCAACGTTCTGAAAGAGGAACCAGTGACTACCTTTTACAGACTGCCTGGTCATTTTATGCAACTGCCTGGGACACCTATTTGGTAGTATTAAGAAGAAGAAAAAAATCTTGTGTGACTTCAGTTTGGACTTGCTAGGTGTCTAATGCCGAACTCTAAAAGAGACTCTAAAAATAAGAACCAACTTTTAAATATAGAAAGCCTTGCCCCCAGCGGGGGATGACTTAAAATAGAAGCTCAGTCTAACAGGGGAAGAGGAGTGCTCTGTGATTTTGTTACCTTATGCAATCAGAATATGGCATGAAAAGATTAAAGGAAAGGAGCGAGCCAGTTCTCTGAAACCTAAAGCAGTTCTATGCATAGTTACTTTGGAACAGAAACTTAACAAGAGAATTGTTAATGAAAATTGGGAACTGTTCAAGGATTTACTGCTGCTTCGTCCGCGCACACCATAAAGGAGAAGTAAATGGAAACAAGACTAAGTTACAAGTCGACATATACAGGTGATAAATGGCAGTCAAAAGAATAAATGGACTGTTCAGAGACAATTCTGTCTTGTGTTTACAATGGAGCAGGAATACACATTCTCGTGGCTGGACAGCAAATAGTCTCACACTGGTGCCATTAGCTACCTTGTGCACGACTGCCTAAATGCCTTCAGCACAGCATGCGACTCACTGGAACTGAAGCGTGAGTCTGACACACGGTGAGCGTATGGGAGGAAATCTTTGAAAACTAAATTTCAGTTCAACAGGCCTGAGTAGCTCAAGGCATATTTACTGCCCTGTCACTGCAAGATACTTACCTATGTATCTAACTAGCTACATCACTTATGACCTTTCTGCTTTCTTTTCTTTCACCAGTAAAGGTGAAATGGAAGGAGAGCAAGGGAAAAAAATATAAACCAGAAAAAAAATGAGAACCCAAAAAACTGTTGCAGAAGGGAGATTATTTTGAAATGTTTTCTATGAAAATATTAACATTTTTCCCTGGCTCTAGTGAGTGCACAAAACAGACCTGCTGTGTTCTGGTGCTTCCTATACCAGTCAGGTTGCAGCCAAGAGGAAGTATGGCTGGCATTTTTTGCCTGCAGGTTTTTTGACAGGATTGTTCTGTCTTCATCTTTTTATTTCCATTAGAACTTCACACAGAGCAAACCTTAATATTTCCAAGCATCTCCTTAGTAACTAACACTTAAAATAGAAGCAGCTCAACATTGACCTAATTTCTTGCTCTCTGCCCTCCAAAAATCCCAATGATATAGAGGATTCTAAGAAAAGGAAGCAGGATGTGCAGGCATGGTCTAAGGGAGGGATGAGCTCCATGAAGACCTGAATCCAGGAAAGAGCCTGAGCAAATGAAGGTCCAGCAGAGGAGCTGTCTCTCAGCTGCTGCTGTATCCATGCTGTTGTGAACACTTTTTCTCTCGTGGCAACAAAGCTCTAACAACAGTACTATCTAACTTCCAGTTTTTGTGTTTTCTTTGGAGACAAAAACTGCCAAAAGGAAATTCTTTTGCCTATGGCCAAGTAATGTTATTCAAAATTCCTGTGTTAGATGGGGGTTGCTAAAATCCCTTTGGAATCTCCCTTGTGCAGTGTTGCTGTACAAACAGAGCATGGCACTACGTTAAATCACCACGGTTGAATGATCTCTGCAATCCATGACATAAGGAAAATAGATTGATCATATGGATTGAATCACAATAGATAGGAAAGACTAATACAGAATATATCTTCTTTAATTAGGAATTCTTTCTGTCTCAGGTACTCAAAAAGTGAAGTTAATTCATGTAAACATTTTACATCTGGGCAGACTTAAAAATGCATCAGCATAGAATATTTTAAAGTTGCAGCTTCCTAGGGGAAATTCAGTAATTTTTTAGGGCCAAACAGTGAAGCCAATAGGATTTTCCTTTGTAGAATCGGAATAAAATAAAACAGCACCCATCCCTCCCCTTGACTATTGATGCCAGAGCTCTGCAAAGGAAAACAGAAAATGAGCACTAATGAATTTTGAAGTGACTGTGCCAAGTTACACTACTGTCTTCATTTAAGTCTCTCCTGAGAATTTTTCCAAGGTATTCACAGGAAATAAATAGCTTATGAAAACAGCAGTATAATTTCAGTGGAACCATTGACCTACCCAGGAGCCCAAGTCAAAGCTTTTTCATGTGAGTGAGACTCTCCATAGCTGTTGACAGAACAGCACACGCTTCATCGGTTTGGGGGTTAGTTTGGCAAACAGATGTGGGTACAGTTGCTTGTTCTGCCCTGACTTCCTCTGAAAGTCTTCAGTACTTTTAGGATGATCCATTCAGTTCCTTTGGGTATCTTTCCATGCAGGGATGACCAAACCAACTCTGAACCTTTTCATACCAAGGTAATTTCTAAAGCCAAGTTTCAGATACTAAAAGATAGTCCCTGAATGAGCAATACTCGTTTCTGGAAGCAGGATAATCTCATTAGCAAGGCACAGGTTGCTTTCCAGCAGGGCTGACTAGCCAAGCAAGCATGGCTGTTGTTTTCCCAGTGCCTGCTTTGCTGCTACATGATTAAGTTGGGTAGATTTATGTGTCCCTGCACTGGCTGCTTAGTTATAACCCCTGGGTCTCAGTTTTTGGGTGTAAAAATGAAAGCAGTAATAGCCTCCTCCTGCCTTGCACACATGTAAAGGGGAAAATGTTAGAAGACGGAAAAGCACGTGGGTGTTTCTTATAAAGGGTACTAGACCTGTCTAGTATCTCAGATCTCCCTTTCTGACAGCTTTGTGAATTTTGAACCTGATCGATGGCAACTGGCCATGTGATTTCATCATTTTATCCACAGTCCTGGCTTTTATCCTGTTTCCCTCTTATTAGTCACATTCATATTTGCAGAGTGCAACAGTCCAGAGGGATGGCAAGAAATGGGAGACAGAGTTATCACAGAGCTGATGCTGGGGCTCTGTGAGTTACAGAAGGTCTCAAATGCAGCGGAAAGCTGCCTGGGTCAGAGGCTTTCCAGCCACTTCCTTTTTCTGCTGCTACCACAGCAGGATGTGAGATGGGAGGCACCCTATATTAAGAGCTATCCTGAAACTCAGATGAGTCTCCCTTGACTGCTTAGTATGTTTCTACTGGTAGATCATACTGGCAGTGCCATTCAATGTAGTCATACTAGACGGAAGGATGTTGTTGAGTAGCCTACTCAGTTAAAAAATTGGATACACATATAATGACTGTTTTTCTATATGAACAAAGAAATATGCTGTCCTGCAAGGTAAGGAGAAAGAAGCTTTCTGAGGTTGTTAAAAGTGCAGGCAAAACTCCCCTCTGTATCCCCTCTCCCCTTGCGTGGGTAAGATGTCTCACACAATACATGTTCCACATGTTACTGACTCATTTTCCTTCTCTTACTAAGATCACTTTTAAAGCAAAATTTCAGTCTTTTAAAGCAAGTCCCTGCCCTTTTATATTTAGCAAAGGTAAATGACTTCTCTAAAATCTGTCTGAATTTCTCTGCAGTGGGTTTGTGTGGAGGCTATATCACAGATCTGACAGTCATAGTGAAAGAGGAATATAACCTGCTCCATATATGAACCAGGAAGTCTACTCTTTTGTGTAGAGTTAGTGAATTTAAGATGAAAGATCTGAATAACTTCCTTTTTCCAGTTCAAGCTAAAAATAACAGAGCCCAGCCCAAAAGCCAGAGGGATACAGAGGGATGGGGATAAAGTAGGAGACTGTCAATCTGGTGGCTCAGGAGGTCAAAGCGCTGCAAGAGCATCACATGCTGATACTGTAAACCACACCCAGCAAAAGTCTTGCAAGTGCTTACCATACTATTTAAACACACTCTTAACCTTTCTGCACTGTTACTCTGCCTCTGTCCCACTTCTTATACACTCTTTTAGCAATACATTTTCCAGAAAAGAGGACTTGAAGTAAGAATTATTTATTAAATGATCTCTGCCTGGTGCTATAAAGAAGCAGAAATATGTCATTTTTACTAAGTCACATTTTGCCTGTCCTTCATGCCTAGTTTTGAGACATCTCATAAGGGAATGTGAAGATACTGTGTTTTTAATCTGTATTTCCAGCTATTTTCTCTCTGTGAGCCATATAACTATAGTTTTGGGCCTCTAAACAGAGTCTGAATGTCTCTCTGGTTATGTTTATAATGTACAGCAGGTACATGCTGTGAAGCACCTCAAGGTGGCTTTTTTCCAGTTGTCCACTTCAAGCATGTGTCTGAAGTGTGTGTTGGCTCCCGCCTGCCCATGAGTCTCCCCCAGGAGCTGGTGGGGAGACCGTGAATATCCACATCTCACTGAACTGTGGGTGTGTAGGTTGACATGCTTTTTGCACGGCTGGGGAACCAATATCTCATATTTGCGGGCCTTTGATGAGGATCACAAAGATGACTAATAATCCTATTGATATTCTCTGCCTCTTAGCAGGAGGGTGGAGCTAAGTGGTGGAATTCAGTATGTAAAACACCAAGAGAAGAAGACAAGCAATTGAGGTGGCTAAGAGTTTCTGTAGCTGGCAGTTCTTGTTTTTACCATTCAAGAATGATCTCAAAAAAAAAGAGAGAACTCAAAGAGGATCCACAGCAATGGTTAAAGAACTGGAGGATGTACAAAGACCCAAAGGAGCTCAACCTGTGTATTTGGTAGGTGATGAAGTTAAGGGAGAGTCTGCAAGTCATGCTCATTGAGGAAGAAACAACTTGATGATAAAGGGCTTTCCGATCCAATAAACAAAAGTACAAGACCTAGAAGATGTCAACTGAGGACTCCTCTAACAGCACAACATTAAAGAAAGTCTTTCCCAACAGCTCCACGTTGGTCCAACTGAGATGGTAGTGGAGGGCACTGTTCCTTCAACTGAATCCAGTGCAGGCATTGCCTCCAGCAAGACAAGCTGTGGCCATGGCCCTGGTTTGGCCTCAGTGGAATGACACACTATTGCATCAAATGCACTGTGCATTAGAGAAGAAGCCTGGCAAGGTAATGGCTATATAGCTGACAGGTCACCTGTGAATTGCTGAAGGATTCTTAAGAAATCTGGATTGATTTTGGTATCATAGACTGGGCCTGTTAAAGTAGTCTTTTTAACATGTTTTAGGATTGAGCAAACAGGCAAAAGAAGTAAGGACTAAAAAGGGAAACAAATTTTATTTTGGCCCTTGAAGAAAGAACTTTTTTTTTTTTTTTTTTTCATTTTTGTGTGCTCTAATCATTGGATTTGTCAACCTAGGTACAGAGGCAGAGACACGGAAATCCCATGATACAGCTTGCTCCCACAAATGTCTGACAAATTCTGGAGAAATAATTATTTCTGCTTTCACCATAGTTCAGAGGTACCATTTTGGGTAAAAGAGGGTTAGAGAGTTTCAGATCTCTGCCCAAGCCTAAAGTAAAATGCTAAAGAATTTTGTTTCACATACCACTTCAAACTGATAATAGATTCTTCCATCAAAACTCGCATTGATCAAAACTCAGGCAGCAGACATTGCAAGATGTGCTGCCCTTGTAAAAATGGCTGAATTTTTTCTTGTAAAGAAAAAGGGCCACTTACTGATAGAACATTTTCTCTCTTTTTTCTTGAAATTATTAGAGTTGGTGATGACAAACTTACATTTAACTGAGTATACACTGTACACAAAATCTCAAAATCTTTAAGGGAACTCTGTAACAGCAGCTCTACCGAGGCATTGCTTCACTCTGGTTGTCCTAACGTAGAGTAAAACAGGCTTCCAAAATTATATTCTCTGTATCAAGGGAAAAGTAAGCAAAACCAAGTGCAGAATATTTATTGCTATTGAATTTTCTCCATTGGTTTATGGAAGAGTAACATTTAACTGGTCAAATTCCAACCCGTAATTAAATTCCACCTGAAATTCACCTCTTGCCTAAACTGACTGACCTGTTCACACATCAGTGCTACCTGTGTTTCTTTATTGAATAAAATAATACTGATGTGCAGCTGGAATGTTTGTTTGTTTGTAAAACACTTGAATTCTTTAAGGAAAAAGCTGCTTAATGAAAATTATAAAGGCAGCTACACATACAGTGCACAAATTCCTCAGGTTTAGTTTGATGCAAACCTACCTTATTAACAAAATAGTCACACAGAACTATTGTAACCTCACGATAGTGGGGAAAAAGATAAAATCTATGGAATGAATGTGTCACTTCACAGGTTATTGTAAGTGCAATAGCTCACTGTAAGTGCAAGACCCTTACATTATTATGGATTAACATCTTTAGCATAAAATTAATTTTATAATGTGATTCATGACCCATTTTCATTAGCAATAATTTACAACAGTAACAAACTTGAAGCAGCACATTTTTTCCTAAAAATGAACTTGATGCTAAATAGAAAGTGAATACATTTAATAAAGGACAGTTAATTGGAAAAGGTTTCTATGTATATCTTCAAAACTTATATCTTACTTTGTACATCCTTAGTAGTAGGGGCCGTTTTGTCTCCTTTGTATTGCCTGAAGAAATAAGTAATTTGGATGTTAAAAATTAAGAGAATATCCTTGGTTCTGAGTAGGAGGGGATGAGGGATGATGCCCAGATGTCACAAATATATTATTTATTTATTTTTAATCTAAATAAAAATCAAGGGCCAAAAGTAATGACCAGAGAGGACCACAAGCAAAGTATTTATCCATTTTTAGAGGAAAATTTGAAATAATGCAGAAAATCTAGAAATGTTCAGTAAGTGGTTTTGTTCTTTTCTAGGGTAGGGGGAATGCAATACTGCATTCACATAATCTGTTGATGTAATACTTTCCATTACAGCAGTTTTCAAGGCATCTCCATTCAACATATAGAAATGGGAGCTTTTTGTTGCTCATTTATCCTACCTGTCTTGGACTCCTCTCTCAGGACAGACTAAATCACTTTCTGAAAGGTCCTAAAGACAGAGGAGATGAAGTCCATCCTCTGAGTCAAAGAACATGAATTTCTGTTGTAAAGTGGCATTCCTCATCAGGGCACAATTAAAAAAAAAAAAACCAAAGCTGAAAAGGCTAGTCAGCCACAGGGTGCAATCAGAGGAACAAAGTGACCTGCATGCAAAAAGGGACAAGTAATCTCAGGATGAATCAGGTGAGGGAAGTTCTTTTTTAAAATGGGAAAATATTAACGCTATTTGCCAAGACTATTGGTTAGATGTTATCTGGAAAGGCTGTTCACTCATGTTTGAGAATTCAAACCTGTGCATGGGTAGAGCAGGCACCTGGACAAAATGGGGAAAATTGCTGTCGTAGAGCAGGCATGAAGGAGCTTGTCTTGTTTATCATAGCAAAAGAAAGGATGGGATGCGATATGATTGCTTTCTGGAAAGACATCAGAGGACTGAGCACCACGAGAGGAGAAAGATATATGAACTAACAGCATATACAGGAAATGGAAGATCGATACGTAGATAGATAGATGTATAGATAGAGAGATAGTCACTTTCAAAGTAACTCTTTCCTGTAGGAGTTGTATCAGAGGCTCAAACAGTTGGAAGCTGAAATGAGAAAAGTTCAAATCAAAACAAGATGAAAATTTTAATTGCTACAATTACGTAGCAATTTATCAGTAGATTCTGTCTCAGTGGAAACTTTGAAATGAAAATGGCCCATTTTCTCTAAAAAATATATTTTGTTCATTCATAGTGCTGCTCTTGAATCAGGAACTGATTCACGGAAATCATACAGCTCTTATTTTGCTGTGTGTCAACTAGGTAATTCCCATGGTGCCTAAAATCTTGTTGCTATCACTTTACTTTTTTACTTTACAGCGCTTTTTAACTTGCAAGAACGGTGTAAATCAGACTCAATGGAAATTAAAATTGTGTCCTATGGTTTAGCACTTCTGCGAAACAAAAATCCATTGTTTTAAATTTCTTTAATCTATCTTCTTCAGTGGTTTTATTTCATACATGGTGATAGCTCAGCAGAAGGCTCTTGTTAGCTCACAGTAATGGATTATATTCCAGTATTTTTTGTGTAGCTTCCTTTGCTGAGGAGGCCAGCCTCTATGTTCACTTCTGGAAGTAACTTTGGAAACTAATTTTCAGGCAGTGCTCCAAGAAAAAGAGGCACATGTTGAGGAACTGACATAACTTTTTAACACCACAACCAGCATATTTCTTCAGGCAAACCCAGCCAAAACAACTTGCCAAAATCAATATTGATCTAGTCCTTCATCCAATCAACAAATGCCATTGTTTATAAGATATAACTTTTCTTGGTTAAAGTTCAAAGCTAAACGCCAAGGATTTTCAAAACTACTAAAATGAGAGGACTTAGGTTTCCAGAAACTGGCCTGCTTTCAGCCTCAGTGGGTATTCCGAGCCATCAGAAATTATCCAAAGAACCTCCGCAGTTTTTATATAGAACCTAATGGTGACAGGACAGCAAAGAGAACGTGAGCACGTGCACATGTGCATGTGTGTGTGATATATGTACACAAAAAGTTACTTTACAAATCTTATATCAAAAAATAGCACTTCAGATTTTTCTGGATTGCTGAAATTTAGTTTGAGACTAAGACAAGAGAATTAAGCAGTATGATTAAATGAAATTTGCAGGATCTCCTGTGTGTTGATAAAACGTCTGCTCTTCCAATCCATCAAAATAAAAATTGTGTTGGGATCAAAATTCCATGAGCTTGGGTTTTATGGTTGTAAATCCATTGAATCATTGCATAGGCATGAGATTTATTTAACCTTTTCCATAAGATGTTTCTTTAACAGAACCTGTCAAATATTCCTGAATTTTCCATGGTAATAATATGTCCAGAACTACACAAACCCAGGAGAGGAAATTCAAATGTTTATCTCTCTTAGTTAGAGATTTTCACAATTCCAGTCAAGGATTATATTCTGGAATCTGAGCTTCATTTTGTGAGACATTCTATAGGAGCTTTAGATAACATGTAGACAGGTAGGCCATATGGCAAAAAGGCAATTTTTCAACTAATCTTTGGCAACCTCAATAAGTGGGAGCTGTACTTTTGAAGGTTTTGAGTAATAATCTGTGTTCTAAATAGCTATCAAGGTGTTATTGAAATATTACTGCATACTGCTATCTAGCTGTGGTAGGCCATTTAGGTAATGATGAAGATTCTTGCTTAGATATTGAATGGTAAAATTTGGTTTATTTTCATAGCTTTTAAATTCATGGAGCAATAGCAAGTAGACATCTGATTTTTAACAGGCTTATGTGGTACTCTGAGGCTCCTGATTTGCTTTTTCCTTAGATTTAGGATTTTTGCTTTCCTAGCTTGAGGGCAAAGTGGTTGGAACTGATTATAATTTCCAGTGTTAACTCCTTAAAAAAAATCCAACGTGCCTATTTGCTAGGAATTCTGGTTATTCATTGCGCTGCATGGAGATAGTGCTGCCTTCTCCTCACTTTTTACTATTTCAGAGACCCATGAGAGTTTCTAAAGGACCGTAGCGGTTCCTCTTTGTGCCTTGGCATACATGGGATTTAAAATTTCTATCTTGTGACACAACAGAGAGCAGTGGCTTAAATTCCCCGTTACTGAGTGTGTTACATGGTAACCCTGGATGCAACAGGGGACTGTGTCATTTTCTTACCGTCGTCTTAAAACTCAGAGGTATGTTTTTGTAAACAGGAATGACTCTGATTACGACAAAACAAATGCAAATTGCATTAGTTTCACTTAGCTTCTTTGAAGTATTGTCCCTAAAAAATAACATGGTGGATTATATAGTCTGGTATCTGGTAATCAGGCTGTAAGATGAAAAACCTAGCATATTACAGAGTGGGAATTTGGTACAAAATTAGGTATTGTCTTTTTAGGTATTCTGAGAGTCCTTCAGGTCTTCTTCTATGCAGAAAAAATAAGAATTTGTGCTGTTTACTGATGAACACTCATAGAGGACAAGTCAAGTTCTTCCAGAAATTGTGCAATATTGTGGTCTTAAGCTATGCCATGCTTTAACTTTTGAGTTTCATAGTTCTAGCATAGAGTCTGTGGTAGGACATAGATTTCATGCAGCTAGTGTCAAAATCTACAAAAAAAAAACCAACCCCAAAAACATTTTCTCAAAGAAACCCCCCTTGTCTGTAGGTGTTGGGTTATTATCAAACTTTTAAGTGTTGCTTCAAAATGAGCCTCCCACTTGGATATTAGTAGCCAAAGAAATACCTACTTAACTCCCGTCTTTAGCTGCAGGTCAATCATCTTTTCTTTATTAGGACTAACTTGTTCTGGGTTTAGGGCAAGCAAAGATAAGGACCTCTTCCTCCACCCCACCAGCAGAGCCAGCCCTCCGTTCAACAACGTAGGCACTGTCTGTCAACCTCAGCCCTGAACTCTACCTGATCCCACAAAACGAGGAGTAGAGCGTAGTACCATGAAAAGCTCCCAGCAGCTCCTTGGGTACACCACCACCAAGTATTCAGTGGGGAAGGGACAAATGAGAGTGAAAGCTCCTGTTCTGAACTGGTCAGAATGGACATTTCACAGCAGAAGGCTCTTATGGCCAGCTTGGTTGATAGGGGACAACCCAGTCTTCTGCTGCAGTTACATATGCTGCCTTGCAGATTGAGTGGTTTGCACTGTGGTGGCCTCACTTGAAATTTCCACATGCTTGAAAGCAATGAGAAGATGCTGCTGTCATTTTTCAGCCCTTACGGTTGCAAGGTGTGATAAGCCAGTCGGACCTGTGGGACCTGGGAAGCAGTGGTGGACTGGGTACATACCAGAGCATGGCTACACTTACCAGGGGAGGAGTGTCACATTTACCTGCTAATAACCTATTACGAGTTTTGTCTACCTGTTCTTATTTGATTCAGAGTTTTTTAAAGGGCTCATAAATAACTGCTTCATTGTGGTGAATTTCACTGTGATTTATAAGGCTGCATTGGGTTCGTTTGTTCAGCATTTTAGGATCAACTGTGTCTGTACAGCAAAACCTGAAAACCCTACCCTCCTCAGCCTTTGCTTTCTTGAAAATCTTTCTGGATCCTGCTTAAAAGTAGATGTACTGTTCACATTTTTTCTTCTCTCAAGACACAGAAGGCCATTCTGGAGTGGACATCCAATGATATATTTTGTTTTCAGGGAGATGTTTAAAAATATTTGAAATCTATTGCCAGTAAATATTCATAATATTCCCTGCAGAAAAGCTTGTTCCCAGAAGTTGCCATAGGTGACATGGAAGTTCAGGAATGATAAATGTTTCTTTTTGCTGACGATTTCACATTTTCTTCTTGCTGCTGACATTTAGACGAAGTTTTCTGCTGACATTAGAAAAAAAAATTATTTTCCCTGTCCAGACGTTCCTGGCCAAAACATCACTTTTGTGCTTGCTTTTACATTCTTAAGTTCCCAGTTGTCCTAAACAAATTCTTTTTTATTGATCTAATGATTACTAGGTTCAAATTGTCCCTGATTATTCTTTCACTTTATGCCTTATATCTGTAGCTGTAGTAGGGAAGCTCAGCTGCTTAATACTTTTAGTAATCTTCCTTTCTGCCTGCCTAACCACACAATAACTTTCACTAGACTTTAGGTCAGATAATGGCAGATGGCTGCACAAATTCGTATGTTTTTTTTTCCCATCTCTTCTGCAATCCGAATTAGCGATGCTTTCCTTCACACCCAATTCTTGAAATTGTATCTACCCCATCTGTTTGGTGACTTTGTTTATGTGTTGTTTTACAGCAATATGGTTGCAATTTCTTCACTGCTCTTACATTATCAGGCGTCTCTATTTCCCTGATCACATCTAGCATTGTCCATCCTCTGGAGTTCTGGGCTTGGCTTCTTTCTTAACATCATATATAATGTTCCTCAGTCCTGTACAAAGTCAACTCAGGCCAAAACTTAAGGTTGCAATGGCCACAAATGAACGTATGTTGAAATGGCCTTACTTTCTAGAACTAACGTTCAGTACAAGACTTATTAGTTCCAGATTTGCACAGATTTTTAAATGCTGTTAATTCAAAACTTTTGAATTTACTTTTATAACACTCAGACAATTAAAAGCAGGCTGGACAACAATGAACAAATCTGGGACTTGTTATGACACCATTGTTGTTATAACAGTTCTGGCTGTTTGTATTTTGAAGTGAGAAAATTAAAAGTTATTCTGAACAAAACCAATGCTAGTGAATGCTAAACGTTTAGACTCAATTTCACTGCCTTTGGTTTTTCTACCATGGAAAAAAACATTCCTAAAAAAAAACATGACAAAAAAATCAGTTCTTGAGTTATCTGGCTGCCAGTGAATAAGTAAGTAAGAAGGGCACAAGTCTGCAATACCACAGGAAAAGGAAAACAAAGCATGCAGGCCAATTCCTAGCAGATCTGAAAAATTAAACCAGTCTTACCTCAAAAGCCAAACCAGTTGGGGAGAGGCAATGAAAATGTACTGCAGAAAAGCCTACTGCACCTTTGTAAGTTGGAAAGATTTGTTCCATCTAATGATGCCAAGGGAGAGGGAAGAGAGGACACAGAGAGTTTTGCAGGAAACACTCGCTTGTGCAAGGCTTTTGATACTCTTCTTCTTGTTTGTCACCTAAACCGATAGGAAGCAGTACACAGCTGTTCCTGACGAGCAGATCTCTCATGGTGCTAATACAGACCAAGAAAAATGCCTTGGTTTGGGTTCGTACCTTTATTCCCTAAAGAAAAAACAGGGCACAGAAACCTGCTGGTTGCTGGTTTTTGGGGCTCTGGATTTCTTGGATCTGCACCAGTAAAATAACACTATGCCTGTGGAGCCAGATTCCCCATTTCCATGCTTGCATCTCTGCAAATTCAGATGCAGTCAGTACCAGTAAATTGCTTTGCAGTAAGAGGACCCACACTATTATGTTCTGTCCAAACACTCTGTAATAGCCTTTATGCTATGTATGATGATACAGGGGTGGGAGGCATCATCTGTAATGAAGACACACTTGCCAAGAAAATTAAAATATTAAAGGCAGAAAAAATAACGGTCTCCTAATTTTTAACCCCATTGTCTCACAGTGCCAAATATCATTCTGCCATGCCACACTGCTTTCTTCTACCTTAACACACAAAAGAAATAATATTCTACCATGTCTTGTTTACAGCCTTGAAGCTTTAAATATCTGCAAGGTTAAAAAGCCTTATTCCTGAAGGCTTCGCTGGAAGCAAAATAGAGAGCTGAAAGCCCATACAGCATATCGAAGGTATATTACACAAGAGACTCTCCCCCCCCTCAATTCTTTTTAATATAACAAGAATGAGAATTTATAGCAGAAAACAGCCATCCAAAAGCTTCCTCGTTTTGCTTCTCTGTTCCTTCCACTCCTAGTACCCACGAGAATGAAGCAATGGAAATGAGAATTGGTTCAGCTCCATGGAAGTGTAATAATTGACACACTATGTTCCAGTGAAAGACTTGATACCTTGCATGAGGTGACAGAGAGGACTATATAAATAACAGGAAGTTTCCTGCTAAAGCAGGAAGCTATTTTAATTTTTTTTCAGAAGCGCTGCAGAGATATGGTAGTTACAAAGCAGTGATGCTTTGCTCCACTTTTCCTACTCATCTGACCCAGCACAATGGCTGCGGGGGCTTCCTGGCTTGGAAACCATAGCACCCAGAATCATCTAAAAATACACATTGCTGACTGCAGAAGGTAGATAAAACCAGTACTAAAACTAAGGCGACACTAGATGTTCAGGCAAATGCCAGCTTTGGGGCCTTCTAGAACTGCACTTAGGTGTATCTTCAAATGAGGGTGTAATCCCAAGCTCAGACAGGTACCACTGGGAACGTGCTTTCCTTCTCAACACAATTCTGTATTGTTCAGCTGCAGGAGCACAGGAAGTTTAAGAATTAGGAAGCTATGGAGTTTTCCTTATGCATCAACATTAACCTTTTTTTTATCATGAGCAATTAGGTGCTTGTTTGTCAGCCTTAAAGGGGATATTTTACAAAACAACCCACAAAGGAGAGCATTAAAAATTGCTGGGCAGAGTTGCAGAGGGAGCAAAATTTACTCTTCTGAATTTCCATTTCTTGTTCATCTTGTTCATCATTATGAATCATAATTCATCTTTGTTCAGCATCTTTTTTCAGTGTAAAGAATACGGAAAACCAAAGAATCTGTCTACGATCCCTTCATGGGATGAACTTTCCCAAATTTTAAAAATAAATAAGATGAACCTTGTCAGCAGAGCTCTACCTTTCCCTCTGTTAGGGTAACCCTGCTACATTTTGAGGGAGTCTCACCATTTGAAGATACTAAATCTTTCTTGGGATTTAAATACCAACATTTACGCTGGAGGTAGCCAAATCCCAGAATATCTAAAGGGATGAAATTTTGGCATTTTGAAATTTGTTTATGTGCAGATTAGAGGGGAAAAAAGCCTGTGAAATTTCCCATTGAGCAGGCAAAGGGAAAAAAATAACTCTGCAAATACCAACACACATAATTTCCAAAATGAAAGGTGCTCTCTAGGGATCACAGCAGCAGTTTGGAGAAAGCGGCTGCTAGTTGGGGTAAGCAGTCGTGAAATCAACAGGAATCGTGTCAGCATCTGCCACAGCTTCGAGACTCCAGGCAGACGTGGGGAGCCGAGAAAGCCAGCTGGACTGGGAGCCTGGAAACCCTGGGACCCTCAGCCCAGGTCAAGCTGAATTAGCAGTGAACCTCTGCAGCCTCCTCCATGGCAGGACGCCTGGCAAATTTTGGCTTCAGCTGGGGTTGCAAGCTGACTGCTATAGAGATGGAGGCCAAAATAAAGTTAAAGCCAGAGCTTCCAAGGCTTCCTTGCTCTTGGCTTGAGTAGGATCCCCGCGCCCCCGCCAGCGCCTGGCCCCAGGACTGCTTGCGAAGAGGGCTGTTCTGGAGCTGTGGGCTCTAGCACTGCGGGCACCTAGACAGAAACTTCACAGCAATGCCGCTGCAGCCCACCAGGACCAGGAGAGAGCACTTCAGGTTTGACAGATTTGTAGGAAATTTTGGTCTTTTGTTTGTTTTTTTTTAAAGTGATGAGCTGACCTCTGAACCAATGCTTCCTTCCTGGCCAAAGGGCTGTGATGTGTAAGAGGAAAATACAAATGCCTCAGACTGAACAAAGGCTGCATCATAATTTCACTGAGTTAGTTAATGTATCTCTAAAATGCCAGAGGAGGCATCTGCTGTCATGCCATCAATCCTATGGCTTTCAACCCTACAAAATAGGATAAAAACTCTTCCTACTCATCTTAATTATCTCACTGAGGCCAAGACTGGCATTTTCTTTCTAATAACATAGAACATTAACAACTAGCTATACATCATGTGTCAGCTGGAAGTGAACTAGTAGAAGGATGACAGTGTAAGAACTTGCCTGAACCAGAAACCTCAATGGGTCATTTTGCCTTTGACTTTACTGCCACTATAATTAAATTTTTTTTCAATGCCAGTGTTCAAAGGACCCAATTAAAGCAGGTCTGCACTTTGACCTGGGAACTGAGTACAAACTGAAGAGCGATTGTACTCCTGAATCTAAACTGCCAACTAAGTTGGCGCACAACATATCTAGTTTTTTAAGATGATGAAGTTGTATCCTTACACTGAGACAATGAAAATTGTATATCAAAAACATTATGAAACATCACACTGAAATACAGCGATTCAATTTAAGACACGGATTGGCATAAATAGAAAACAGATGCTAAAATTGCATTCTTGTGGATCTTGGTTGAAGGTTAAGCCAATACTCTTATCTCTGAAAGTAGCCAACATCAGTTTCTCTGAAGGTATAATACTCTGCTGCTTCTAATTTTATACTTCTGTAAATAGGAGAAATTCTGTATTCACTGAGCTAGGGATCAGCCTGTGGATCAGGACTGGTGCTTCTAGAGTCTTTCCCCAGCTGGTAGCATAGCAGTGGAGGCAGATGCAAAGACATTACAGAATGTAACATCCATCACTTTATTGACTCATCTTTATTCCTTCAGTACAGTATATGAACAAATATGCAAGAACCATTGCCCTAACAAACAGAACAAATAATGAGTAGGCAAGAGGAAGAGCTGAAGTTTACATGCAATCATGGTTCCTTTTTTTTCTCTTTTCACAAAATACATTTTCCTAAACATTAGACCAAGCTCATTATTCACATGCAGTGTGAACCCCACACTGTAGTCTCTCTGCCCCCTTCCCCATATGCCTACAAACCACAAAGTGGTGGGAAAATACTGTGGCTGCTTCTTACTGATTACTGTACATTTTTGTGATAAAATGGTTTGTGGGACTATCAGGATGAACTCCAGCTGACTGCTTTCAGTCCAGCAATATTCCATATTGCCAGGAACTAACCCTTGAAGCACTTCCTTCTTTCCCTGAGCTCTGCAGTGAGGAACACTGGCTAGTTATCTGTACATCTTGACTGCTTCTCTGTATTTCTTTAAAGCAAGACAAAGAGGCATTCAATAGGAATTTGCCTGTATTATATAGCTTCTACTTCTGTTTTTGCCATTACCGCGTATCAGCTCTGTTTTTGTTCTCCAGCCAAGTTCTTTTCATATTTTCCAGATCATTCAAGTGCCTGCACCCAGTGCCCCAGCAAGGTTTAATGAACAAGTCAGTATTACTTTTTAAGCAAGCAATTATTTTTGATTCATCTCTTTTCAGATCTGCAAGGGAAACAGTGGATTAAAGAAACTCATGGAAAGGAGTCCTTGCTGCCACTAGCACGTGCTGGCTCTGAGCCAGAGCCTGTCTAACATTTGCACGAATCATGAGTGTGAAATGAAGGTGGATGACGGCTTTTCTGTAAAATAATTAACAGTGTTTGTCCACTTTCACTCTTCTCATGAAAAGAAGCCAGACAGTTCTTGCAGAAGAGCTAAACTAAAAAATATTCCTGGTCAGCCTGCAAAAGGGAACCAGGATATCCCCAGCTAGAATTAGCTCATCCAACCTTTCCCCCTACTCCCAAATGTGTAAAAAGTTCAGAGACAGGTATGTTTGGGAGTCTGGCACCAATGACTGTTGCTATCTGAAGTAGCTCAGATCAGGGTTAGGTCTCTTGGATGAAGATTTGGGCACCAAAGTGCATTTATTTGAAGGTTGTTTTCTTTTCCACTTCTGTTGGTCTGGAATACCTCCAGATATGAATTTTCTGCACGCCAATGTCCTACCATTGTCAGTCTTTAGGAGAAAACATCTTTGTCCCCCTCACACGAAAAACACAGCAGAAGCTGGTAGTTTCCACCAAGTTCTTACTAAATAGCATCTTTTTTTTAATTTCCTTTTCAGCTATTGTTTTCATCATCTCTCTGACATCTCAGCCTACCAGCATTACTTTGTTTTTCCTGTATCATTGACAACTTTTTAAGTCTTGCATCATTGTATTGGAGCATATGACCTAACAGCCAGAATCTCTGAAATGACCATATCTCTAGTGGCCATGGAGGGCAGAGGGAAGTAGTGTATGCTGTAACCTGCAGGCAACTTCAGCAACTAATAAGTGCTCTTTGGTCCTCCCTCATCTAGGGATGACACAGTAAAACTAGGATCCTAACTTTAGTCTTCTCAGTGTATCTATCTCATTTAGATGTCAAAAGCAGATAGCTTTTGTCACTTTTCTACATGCGTACAATGACAGAAAATAATCCTTGTGTTTTGGTTTTGGAATCTGATGCTGGATGTGAAGTGAATTTATCAATGCCCTATTTCCACTGCAGCATTGCAACTGCCATCCTTGTGCTCCTGAGGAGTAAGATGTCAAAGGAAATGCTGATGCTAATAACACTGCATCTTCTACACAGAATTGGTGCTAGAGCTCTTTATCACTGTGATTGCTTGCACTTGAACTTTTTTCTCTCTGCGTGATGCTCGTATGAATGTCTAATACTTATGCTGATTATTAAAGTATACATTTTATTTTTGCTTATGTTCTATCTCTTCAGGCAGAATTAATATTTAGGTTTTTATTGGAAAATGAGTCAGCACTTTCAAAAAACTGCAGTCTTGAGTCCTCATATGCTTAACCTTATGAGAATAGCTTTGTATTGATAGCCAAGGACTCCCAAAGCTTGGTCCTGGACTAGCTGGGATTGTAGTACTTGAGATGCTGACGAAAGTTTGCAACTTTTATTTCACCCTAATAAAGTTCCCAGTATTGCCTGTACATGTGAATGGGCACAGATCAGCTGATACAACACAGATTTAAACACATTTGACAGAATTTGAATTAGACTCTAATTAAACTTGCTTTGTTATCTATTCCCTTTAGTATTTTGTTTTCAGAAAAACCGCAAGCTCTTCTGACTTAGCTGGCCAAGGAAGCATTCCCTCTGCTACAGGCAATCCTTTGATGCAGGCAGCGGGAGCCCCAGTCCTCCAGCACTCATCTTTTTCAGCCCCATCACAGAGCTTGACCTGAAGATGAGAAACACGGCTAGGTCCTAACCTTTATCTTCTTCTTTTGGCATCGATTTCTGTTTGCATCACAAGTCTCTAACTTCATTATCATCAAAAGGCCCTTACCACACAGAACCATGATCACAGCTCCAAGCAGCATTGCGTATTTTGAACTTGTATAAAGCACAGTATCTTACCACACCTTCCACTTGCCGTCTAGAAGCATCTCCCGACGTTGCCTGCTTTGGTTGTAAGGACAGGAACCATTGCAAGTATTCCTCTGAACTGATTGTAACAGAGGAAAAAGAACAGTGCAGCAACTTTCTAGGAAGGGTTTTTTTTAAAACAAAAACAAAGCCTATTGACTGGAAATGATCTAAATGTGATTCTAGCCACTGCCAGGTCTCTTGGCAGCGTGAGCTGCCAGCTTTCCTTTCCTGTTTTTTTTTTTCCCTCTGATAACATATATAAACAACCAGTAGTACACATCAGAAGGTTTTTCTTAGGCTTATGTAGGACCTGCAGCTTAAAGCACATGCACGATATGGGATGGTGAAATCTACTCCATCAGAGGTAGAACTCGTTCTGTCATAGGGCAAATTTGCATTTGCAGGACAGTTTTAAAACAGCATGACAGTAATGGAACTATTTGCAATTCGGGGAAACAGAGCTGAGGACAGGGTCAGATGATTGCAAGCCTCTGCCCAAGGCACAGCGTGATATGAAGTTTGTGTGGTCCTGGCTTCTCACACCCATCCCACGGTTCATTCCCATCTGCCCCTCACAGGCTGGTGGAGGCAAAGAGGTCATTACTGCAAAAGCCAGGGTGTTGGAGGGTTTAACAGGGTCTTCACATTTTCTCCTCCTGGCACATGGAGTCATTTGATAAAGTTGTCAGGGTGCCCTGAAGATACTGAACGCTGCTGAACTTCATAATGCAGATCAGCATTGCTCACAGCTATTGTTTCAAACTGCACAGGCAGGCATCAGTATGGGCATCAATATTTCTTCAGAGGGACTTACTTTTAAATGAAAACTGAGAGTGTGATACAATCAAATGAACCTCAGGAGGTTTTGGCACTAAACTATTAAAAGAAATTATACGTATACTGCCAGGTAGGTCTTTCCTGCCTTCTCACCTTAAATCCTCCATCAGTTCTACTCATACTTTTAACTTGGTTGAAGTCCTTTAAACATCTTTGTGCTTGCCAGACTAGCTATTTGGAGCAGGGAAGGAACATGATATAAAAAGACAGAAGAGACTGTAGAAATTACTGGTGAAAATCAGAAAAGAATAAAAAGTTATAAAAATACGGGCAAAAGGACACCCCAAATCCTCTCCTTCTGAAATAAAATCTCAGGAATCAGGGGACAATGAAACCTGAGTTAGGTAATTAAGCCTTCTGCCCTGTAAGTTCTGATCTAGGAGGCTCCAGGGTAGTCCTGGAACCTAGCAGGTTTGATCTCTGAAAGACTTCACTGGCATTGGAAAGTGTGAACAAAAGTATGCTGTGTTGTCTTTTTTGTTTTCTCCACCAATGTAAACAACACAGAGTGATGTCTATCAGAGTGTGAATATCCTTGATATTAAAGGAATTGTGAATGATGCTATCAAATGAGCCCCTGGCTCAAACAGCAAATCCTTCATTATCTTGAGCATTATTTAAACAGAAGTGAAAAATACCATTTTGACATGGTAGGAAGTTCACTAGTATCCAGATAATACTCACTGACTTATTAAGCAGAAATACACATGACATTATGAAATACCATTTGCCAGAATATATGACACTGTGATGTCAGACAGAAAGCAAGGTGAGTATGTGGAAAAGTGATATGCAAGTCATAAGTCACAGACAAAATGTACTGTCCCTATACCAAGAAATTAGTGTTTAAGTCATCCACCACTTCATCTTCCCAGCACCTCTGTACTGCAGACTGGAAAGTAGAGGTATAATGAAGAGGCTTGAGCACCCAAAAGGACATGTAACATAAGTTCTTCTCTCTAAGAAGCTTTGAAAGTATTTCACCCACTAGCTGCAGAGCACACCTACACCTAGCTGACTGCACTAGCTGACTGTAGGCAGCAGTAGATGTGATGTCCACAAGGCCACACTACCCCACATTCAAGTACACTTTTCCTGGTCACTGTATCTTTGTCGCAAATTGTAAAGCCAAGCTATCCACATGCACACCTTCACTCCTATTTTAAAACCTAGCAAGCAGTCAGATGTCTGCTCCTTGTTCTCGATGGCTCGCTCTACTCCATGAGGTAAGAACAAGGAAAATTCACTAAAAAGCTGGGCTGTTTTTATTTCATTTCTTCAGACTGACTCATACTCTCCAATCCCTTGTCCTTAGGGAAGATACAAGGAAATGATGTAATTCTTTTTGGGTTTTTTTTCATGCTTTGGACTTTTTCTTTTGGCATCATCTGCACTGGGCCTGTTCTTTAATTAATCTGTATGGACTGTGCTAAAGTAAAAGCCTTGCGCTGTCTGTCTCTGTGTACTCACTTGAAATAGGGATGTAATGGTTGAGGGTAAGAAATATTGATCTTTATGACTTAGCAGGTGACCCATTAACAATTACTCAGGAGTTCTGCAAGCTTTCTTTAGAGATCAGATTTTAAAAGGCTGACCAAATTTAAATCTAAAAGCCTGATGCAATTTTAAAAAAAAACTGTTTGAGAGATACAGTTGTTATAACTCCTGCAGCTCTAAACTTGTCATAATCCTGGGGTAGAAGGGAAGATACTTTACCTTTCTTGTGTTAAACCAAGAGAAGAAAATCAGAAAAACCTAGGAAATGTTCAAAATCTGGATGCTGGTTTTACAAACAGTTCCTCGTGTTTTACCAGACTGAACTGAGACCTAATCTCTGAACACCCCTGTGGACCACCTGCAGTCCAGATTAAAAACTGAAGCTCCCTGTAGTGCCCGACTATGAGGAAACTTTTGGTTTTGCAAAAATGAGGTGGAAAGCTTTACAAAAATATCTTCTGATCAGGAAACAAATACACTTGTGTTGTTCTAGGACCAGGACTAGAAAGGGAGGTAAGGTGTGCTGGGGCAGAGGATGCCCTAGAGGTGGAAAATGTAGGTTTGAGTCAGAACCACAGCAAAGCAGCTGAGCATGGCAGCCTCTGAAAGTTTCCTAAACTAGAATAACATTTCAAGGCGTAAGTGCAAAAGACATTCTAGAAGCAGGTTTTAATTAGTGTGCGACGTGCCAGGAGTTTGGAGCTACAGCTGACTGACATTGCAGCTCCCCAGGAAGCAGCATCTCCCAGCTCTCTGGGCAAACATAGCCTCTCATCTGGGGATAGGAAAATACAGTTTGGGACACCAGCCTCAAAATATTATTGGTGGGAACCTGGACCAAATTGGATATTGCACAAAAGTGGATGGCAGCCTTTTACAAAGAGAAATCTTTCCTGCTCCTGCTGCTTATACCAAACTCAGCCCTTTTGAGGGCCTGGTGTCGTTTCACCAAAGCTGGTGTATCGGTCAGGTCTTGGCAGAGCAAGCTGCAAGTTAACAGACACAGCTCTGAATAAGTGCAAATGCACAACTGCAGGCACTAAAGGTGCCTCCAGGTCAGAATAAGGAGGCTTTCAGTGAGCTGGGGCACATCCATGGCAGAGGAGCATGTTTGCCTGAATCTCCTGCAGTGCCCATGGTTTTAGCTGCCACCATTCCCTTTGGCAGCTAGCAAAGCAACCTGGAAGGCAGATTGGGGGTATAATCCACAGTGTAAATATGGGTGCTCTCTATTAAGCTTAAACAGAAGCTGAGCTGAAGTTCTAACAGCACATACTATGAACTTTAGGACATAACTGCTATTTTAAGTGGCCAAACCCCTTTATGGATCAGACCCCAGTGGAAGAAATTCAAGAGTATTAGACCAAAGCCAATAGAGTACACTACTGTAGGAACTCTCTTGTTTAGCCGTCAAATGCTTTTTCACTATTCACTCTACATTCCTTTCTGTTGGCTTTCTGGAAACATGCATTCACTCAAAATGTGCCTGCTCATTTGTTGAGAAGAAATGCAAAAATCATATATGCAGGAATTAACTGAAACTAGATTTTGTACTCGTACCAGCAGCTGCACTAGAAACTTGCCTGAGCTCTGGCAAAGCAGCCAAGGAACTGAAATTATACAAATGAATGTGACTAATCAAAATTAAAACATTCAGTGCAAAAAGTTAGCCAGCAGTAGTAAACGAACGAAATTCAGCAGTGTTTTAAAAGCAAAGTAATGATTCACTCAAATAAATAAACTAGAAATGAGAAAGGTAAATTGTTAAGTTGTTGAACTCTTTCTTGTACTCTTTGAAGCATTAATATTCCTTTTCTCAGGTGGGAAACTCCAAAAAGCAATGACTTGACAAAAGCTGAAAATCATTGCCAAAGTCAGAATTAGCATTTGGGAGTTCTGACTTCTGATCTCATGATCAATACATCGATGTACTATATGGTACCTGCATTTCTAATGTTACTTCTTATCGCCTCTGGTAGAGGGGAGTAAGAACAAATGAAAGCTAACTACTTTTTTCAGACTTCAGATCTGATTCTTTCCAGGTTTTGACTGATGCTTTTGCTCGGTTTTTTCCCTGAGAAATGTAGAAGCAGAAGACAGAGGTAGCTTTTCATGAACCTTTAGAATGCATCAACTTGCTTTTCAAGATTAACTATCAAAATATGTGAGTTGGAAAGAAAATGTTCTCTTTTGTTCAGCTGCTGAAATAAATTTATGTGCTGTACTCATTGCTTCAAATTAAGTGAAAAGAGAAGTCTATGATACGAGCTGAAATATGAAAGAGAAGGGTTGATCCCAGCAGCAAAACCAAACTTCTAATGTGGGTGAAGTTTTAAATACCAGCTGCTTAAAGATTCAAAGTATCATCATTTCGAGTTACTACATCTGTGTCCTTTTTCCTGCAGACTGACCAAAGTTTGTCAGCTAGGGGAAGTGATCAGTATTGTGAGTTTTTCCAGCCGAAAAGACAGGAGGGACTTACTAATTTATTTTAATATCCAACATGTCAGTGAATGAATTTTCAAGCATGTTGCTTTAAATGAAGCCTAGACAATTCCAGACTTTTTTTTCTTTCACCCTTTATGTGTTTTCATTAAATCCTATGTAGAGCAGGACCTTCTTCGATCACTGACAATTAGTCTCTTTTCCTGATTTGGCAAACCCATCACTTTCTCTTTTTTTGGGAGAATTGGAGTAAAACTTCCTCAATTTAAATCACAGTTATTTCATCACGCAGCTTGAAAACCAGTTTTTGATATTGTTTATGTGAGGACAATATAACAATTGTTATAACTTGATAAAATGAAGTTTGCTCTTCTGAGTTGCATGCAAAGTCCGTACGTAAGGATTTCTCTGCTTACATAATGATTCAGTGTAGCTGGCTTTGTTCTTGGCATTATTAAACACAGAGAACTTACCAGAGGTTGCTGGCCAGAATAGTATACAAGCAGATATATGAGTATTACCATGCAAAATTGCTGGGTTTGCATACAACAGGAAAATATACAGTGTCTTCCCAAAGCCACAAATATATATATGGTTGCCTAATCATTAGCATTTTGGTTCAGAGCAGTAATGCAGTTTTGAAACAAATCCCGTCTCCTGACCATCCCCATTTACTGCATGTTGGTTTGGTTCACAGAGCAGTTTTGCTGCACAGAAGCACCGAATTTCCCTCACAGGGAACTAACCCTGAAGCTCTGCCCAGTGCACACGAAATGCACTCCAGCCTCCAACGGGGACATAAGAGCCTAAACCAACCAGTGGGCCTTTGGGCAGCTTTAAACCACTTGCACAGTGAGAAGCGCCAATCCAAGGGATCAAGTTAAAGGTAGCCTGAAGTTCAAATCCTTGAAGTGCTTATAATGCCCATGCTGATTCTCAGCACTACCTACTTCAATATGGTGATCTATTCCTGTTATGATGAATTATTCATTAATGTAGACACAGCCAGCCCAGGCGACATACTCAAAAAAGAAAAAAAAAATCCCTGAAAGTATCAAATAGGTTTTCACACAACATCTTGAGAGGTATCTCTACATGTTTGTTTATCGTGCTGGTAGTTCCTCTACAGCCCTTGGTATCACGTCCTCCTAGGACATAAAAAGTACAGCTAAGATTTTACTGATGATGCAAGATACCTTTGCTTTAAATTAACTTACAGCTCAGATGGAAAAATCCTGAAATGGTAAATTTGAAAATACAGTATCAATTTTGGTCTACTATATGTGAACCGAACAGATGAAATAAATTAAACATCATCTCATTCTTAAACTACTATACTATGGGGGATTTCTGATGAGACAGATGTCATGGTGGTCTCATTTTACAACTGCTAAAGCATCTGTAGGTTCTTTCAAAATTATAACACACAGTAACTCACTAGTAAAAATATCACAAGAAAATCAGTTCCATTCTACACTGCCTACTGTTCCTACAGAGAAAGACAAATTGATCACTGATCTAAAAATTGGGGATTGTGTAGATGCCATGGGTCATGCTCAAATTAAGTTTGTTTTGGAGAAACAGACTTTTTTTTTACCTAAGCAGTAACTACTTTACAGGAGTAATTTCTCAAGGCTGAAAGTAACTGTCAATTTAGCACAGCAAATGGAAGCGTTTGATTTTAAACCTCAATGATAGCTGAGAATTTTTTAAGAAGGCTTTATTAACTTCAAAACTCCTGTCATCAGGACAGGAGCCTTCCTTTGGACAAAAAGAAAAACTAATTTAAGATGATGACAGGAGGGTGCTCAAAGGCAAATGCAGGTAAATTGAGCTTACCCACTTCCAACTTGGAAGTTACCCCCTTCTTGGTTCCTGGCTGATACTGCCTCTTGAAACTAAAACCAGCACTTCTATTCTTTTATCTCAATTTTTACGGTGCACTTCTCTGACCTTTCAGAAAGCACCAAGAATTTCCAGAAAATTTGTAGACATTAGTGCTCTCTCCCAAGCAACAGTCTCTTTTGCATGTCTACTGTACTGAGTTCTTCCCAATAAAAGCAGCTATCTGGGGTGAAACTCGTGGTGCTGAAGAGCCTGTGTTCACCCCGTATACATTTCCACGGATTTTAATTTGAAGTAGCTCGAGCTGGTGGACTGAAAGGCCATGCATCATGTGAGGACATTTGGGGAGCTCCTTCCAGTTTAGTTGCTTTGTAACAAAATGCAGCTCTTGCACACCCAGGCTGCCCTTCACCCTGAACAAGCACCACAAGCGGGGACAGCCGGGAGATTACGAAAACGTGCCGCAGGCACATCCCCTGAGCCCTCTTAGGATGCCCCTCCTAGATGTCCCACCATACGGCCAGGCAGACAGCAGTGAAAGAAATAAAACCCAGCCATGCTGCTTCGGTCTGAGCTGTTGGGGATATCCACTCTGCTACATGTTCTCTTAGCCGACGCAATGAAGTACAAGGGAAAGGAGAAAATGAGCCAGCTTCACGGCTTTGTTTCCGGCAGCATTTGTTTTCTCTCCGGGTTGTTCTCGGCTACAGTAAGACATACCATCCTCCTGGCTTCCAGGGCTCTTTACCTTGTTGTGCTTCTCTCTGAAACGGAGGGTGAGGATGTGAACTGCCCTGTTGGCAGCGTCATGCAGTTGCCGGTGTGGGACCTGGCGTCTTCCAGCCGCTCTGTACTTCATAACGGTATTTGTGAAAGTGGGGGACTAAAGTAAGCACGTCTGTATCTCAGAGAGGTGGTGAGAGAAAATATTAGTAAAGCCTGACTTTGTTTTCTTGAGTCTTGCTATCCCAACTATATTCTTTGACAAAGCAATGCAGAAGTGTCAAATATGACAATGATGATTTATTTTTATCACCCCTTTTGCAGTGATTAGCATACTTTTCTTTTGATTTTTGTCCTCTTGCCTTCAGCTTGCTCCTTCTTTCCCATTTAATTCTCTCCCCTCCCTCTTTTCTCCCCCTTCCTTGTTTTGTCTCCCTCAGGTTCTTTCATTGTCACATTGTGCTCCTTCAAATGCCGCACACATTTTGTCAATGGAGCCTCTGTAGTGGCTGGAAACCGAGAAGACCCTGTGCTGCTGCTTGCCAGGCAGCAGGGGACCAGGGTTTTCTCAGTTTCCAGCTGCTTTTGAGGCAGCACTGATTGGTTTCTCTCGCTGCTGCAGAAAAGGCTGGCACACGGGAGCAACAAATTCAGCATGTCCTTCTGGCCTGTTTTCAATAGATCTGCAAGTGCCAGAACAGAGATGGGGAGCAATTTGATGCTGTCTGCTCAGCCATCCCTCTATTTACTGAAGCAACAGTCTCTCCCTCTGCCTTTCTACCCCTTTTTCCTTCACTTCTGTGATTCCTCTCTCTGCCACATCTCTTTCCAGTCCACTACTCCAGTTTAGCCAGAGTTTCTGTTGGGCCTTAAAGACAACATTTTTCTCTTGTGCTACTTCTGCAGCAGTATTTAAGCCGAGCAAGCACAGTTCTGTTGCTCAGTGAGGTGCTACTCAGCCATTAACACAGCGCATGGCTTAAAAGGTGCAAGTAAAACGGAGCTGCTTTTGTAATCAACATAAAGGACAAAACAAAAGTTTACTAAAGTTGATTAAAGCAAGAGTACCCTTTCAATAACCCTTTCAGAAGATTTCTATAACAACAAAAAGTAACACTATAAACAATGGGAACAAATATATTTAAATATTTAAAGCTTTGAGTATCTTTTTCTCCCTTCCTGAAGTTTCAAGCATCTCCAATAAGCTTGGGGAACCTCCTGTATTATATGCTTAGGAAATACCACTGCAAAGACTTATTCAACTAGGCAAATTGAAGGGGCTAAAAGTGTGTAAGTGCTATAAGTGGGCAGAGCAAGCAGCGAGACGGGATGGATGACAAAAGCAACAGAAGACCGCAGTAATCATATGTGTACTCTAGGCCAGCTGCAAATCGCTAAGATATTGCTTTCATAAAGCGACATAATTGTATTTTATGAATCCATTATTTCCTAATGGTCATTTATCTGGCCATTAGGCATTAGAAACTGGCAGATGTTACTGCAGAAACAATTCAGAGAAAAGATTTGGAAGAAGATAGGTTAGTAGATTGGAAAATGAGTTCAAGGCAGATCCATTAAGAAACAGCATGTAAGTGGTTTGGGGGTAAAAATCAGGCCAAGGCTCCACCAGGCAGTAAATCCAAAGTTACAGCAGTTAATCCCAGATCAAAAATGTCACCGCCTCTTGATGCAATGTACTCAACTGGTACAGCTTAAGGTAATAGATTAAATTTGTTGAAAAAGGCAAAACATTGCCTCTGTGCAATTTGGGTTTGATCAAATACCGCTTTTTCTCCCAAAGTTGTCACTGAGGCAGCATAAAGAATAAAGCTGGCATAAACAGCCATTATGTGTATGTATTATGTGCTCTAGCTGATTCAACATACATTTCATTGTGCTTGATCTGGACTGAATTTGTATTGCCCAGAGATCTGGTAACTTGCAGAACTGGTCTTTATAAAAACATATCTACAAGCTCAGAGATAAAGGGTGATGTCGATGAAGTAAAGAGGCAACATAAAAAATAAAACTGTTATTCTGACCTAGATTTTCCCAACAGCTCATCCCCCACTCATGTACCTAAACAAAAGTTTCCAGTGCAGCCCCCGGATGCTGTGTGGTTTCAACATTAGACTCCGGAGCAGTATGTCTAACTAGATACCCATTGGGCTGGACACTATATAAATTCATTTAATGTAGGCAATTAAGAAAAACAAACCAACATCTTTTGTTCACACAATGACAGATTTACAAAATAGTAGTTAAGAACAGGGTTTATCCAAGGCACCACTTCTTTTAAGTATGGCACAATATGGTTGAGGAGGGAGTATTCCACCACCAAGAGCATGGTTTAGCAGAACACACCACCGAACAAGAGTACCAACATAGTTGTTCAATTGCTTGTCCAGTAAAAGCTTTATTTTTATCCAAAAAGTTATTTTATTAGGCAGAATGTATCTATTCCTGTGTTTTACATTTGTTAGTAAACACAGGACTTGTAAAATATCTCCTGAATACTGAAGTCCCTTATTTATCTGCAGAACACATGAAAACAGTCCCAAATTTCCGCAGCATTATTTGAAGAGTATGTCTGAACTGTGTCCAGCAGGATGACTGAGAAAACCAGTCTATTCCCCGCGCTAACCTAGTCACTGGCTGCTAGAATAAAGCCTCCAACATGGGTGCAAGCAAGAGCCAGAAGGGATGATTACCATGACGTAGCACCTGTCTGTTGTGGTCTACATACACAGGACAACACATCGCTTCTCTTGGACTACCGGTGGGAATGACTTTCAGTCCCTACGCATTTGGGGCAGACTTACATCAATTACCTACAGGCTAAAAGCTCTTTATCCTTTCATTTTATTACTAGTATCCTCACAGACCCACTCTGCTGGCTTCCCAGCCCCTGCCTTCCTCTCCCCAAAATGAGAGACATCAAGTTATTTACACTTCACATACATTTTAATAAGTATCTAAACTATACATTGACTACTCTTCTGTAAATTTTTGCTTCAAACTCGTTTCCATAGCACTAGATTGTTAAAAAAAAACACCAAAAAAACTCCCTCCTTTAGTTCTGATCTGACACTGAAAGGCTGCCTAATTGCAGTACGAACCTGTGCAGTTCAGCTCCGTGCCGAATGGCTCAGGGCAAGTGCCCTCCAAGTACGAATATGTAACTCAGCCTGGTGATGTTTTCCAAGGGAACACGCCAAGGCTGCTCTGCATGCCCCCGCAGGCTCCAGAACCAGCTCCGCGGCTCCGGCAGCTGGGGTGTCCTGGTGCCAGCAAGGCCGGGGAGGTGGAGTCTGGAAGGCATGTGGGTGCAGCTACCTGGAGGTCTCCTCTGCCATGTTGTGTTTCAGGCAAAGCATCCGAGAAGGCTGTCACTCTTTACAAGGACTGGAGAGGCTTTATGCAAAAATGCCCAGAGTGGAGGTTAGTAAAAAGAACTGAGGATAGCACCTAACAAGATTGGGTTTGCTTGTGCCAAAACCACTAATTAGCAGATGAAATGTCAAAGATAATGTATGTAGTAGTGCTGTGACAGACACTGTAGCTATGTCAAGCAGGGAGTACAGCAGTCCTTCGTGTGTTTTTGCTAGTACAGCACGGTTTCTAGTTATTTGGCAATGAGCCTCACTCAAAAAATGTTCCGGGTCCAGCTCCACCTGCCCTTTTCATAGCTTTCCAGGGCTGCTGCCCATTCCTCTCACCCCCTGCTGGCACTGCTGCCTGTTTTCATGGTGCTGATCCTGAGCCCAAACTAATAAACTGCGTCGAATACTGCCGAGTTTGTCCTGAGCGATGCAGATGTCTCTGCGCTGAGCTCCATTGCTCCCCCGCTTCCATTTCGATGCAGTGCTGAAACACTGGACTTAGCCCTGCAGCAAGCTAGCCCAGACCACAAAGAAAAGTTGTGCTTTCCCTCTATGCCTTAACGTACAGCAAGGACACCCACCTCCAGTGCTAGGCACCAGAGGTGTCATGTCTGCGTGCGTGTGTTCAGCCAAGGGTGCAGGACAGCACGAAGCGAATACAGCGCCATACCCTGCAGTAACGCCTGACGGGTCACGCTGGTGGTGGTGAAGCAGCCGTTTTTAGCAGAAGAAATTAATTACTCACTAGTTGTTGTTCGGACCGAATTGATGCTAAAACTGCTCATTCGGTTTCAACATCACAGTGACACAGTTGTACTCGTCCTGTTTCCAGGAACTGTTCCGTTTACGTCAGTCAGGGCTCTCTGCACCTCGCTCCAGCACATGGCATAAGCCCCATAAAAAGATATGCCCAGACAAGCTCGGGTAAGTGGCAGAGATCAACTTGCTGCTGTTACAGAATAATATATCCAAGTGTTTAAAATTTATGATTAAAGTATTTCCCATCTAACTGTCTTCTCCAGAGGACTTTGTAAATAGGAAAAGGGAGACCCAGGCATCCTTTTAGCGATGCTACGTCAATTACAAATACAATGATCGCTAGGTTTGAGCTTATTGGTGACAGTTTTTCTTCCCTTCAATTTGTGTTACGGCCTGAAATCACAAAGCTGTGATCCCCAAGAACCTCCTTTGTAATGCATATCAACTTTCGTTGTGCCCCTTTGTTCCCAATGTGACGGAGCATTGTGGTGCCTGTGTCCAGGGAGCAGGTTTGCTTTATTGTTCTTGTAAATATGTACTGCTGGGCGCAGCTCGGTGGAAGGCATTGAGTTTGTGCATGACTGACGCCGACCTGGACAACTGCTCTGACCCCCAGCAGATGGTGGTGCAGGGACTGCAATGATCTGGAAGTAATAGCATGTGCCATTTCTTTTTGTTTGGAACAGACAGCCAGACCCTGCGTTTCCCTCCCCTGCGCAGCAACAGCTGTATATACAGTACAAACTGGCGAAACCCTAACTGTCACTCCAGCCTTCCTCCTCTGCCATTAATCAGAAAACCTTGGGCGCTGAGACTTCATCGAGATTAAACACTGTATGAACACCACATGGCTCTTTCCAACGTCAAGAAAATTGTGTGCATTGGGGCATAGATCAGTTGCTTTCCTAGAAAAAGTGAGTAACAGTTAAAAGATATCCACCACCCCCAATATTAGAGTCGGCAGTGGTGGATTTGCTGTTTTTTTAACCTCTACCCAGAAGAAGCCAGGGTACGGGAGTTAGTATTATTTGAATATTTTGACTTTTAGATTACAAATAGCCTCTACTGTAGCTTTAATAAGCTTTCATTGTCATTTGTATTTGTTTTTATCAGGGACCAAAATAAGTGTTTTGAAAGGAAAGTATGAAGTGGGTGAAAGTCCACAAGTGATTTTTTTTCCAAGGCCACGTGAGATTTATTGCTTCAGAATGATAGCGGAACAGTTGGTATTTGTTTTTGTAAGTGAGAGGCCAGATTTTTTATAATCCATTGTATATGGGGCATCTCATCAGAGGTCAAAAATGACAAATAATAGCATGTTGGAGTTAATAATCATCCACTGTATATTTGGCCTCTGTCACCAGTGGCCATAAAATTGTCCTGATGGTCCAAAAGGGAACTTCCTTGGGATGGATGGAATAACTGCTCCCTGCCCCTCCTCTCCTCAGTCCCAGCCGAGACAGCTATCAAAGAAAGGGGCTGAAAACCAGCTGCACTCTAAACATTGTATTTCTGGCTGCTATAATGCTTCTGTGAGTCTTTCAGTGGTCAGGTCAAAGAAAGGCAGACTTGCAGCGCTCAAAATGAGGAACAAAGGTAGGGCAGGAGTACTGGCAAAGAAATGCATTTCTTTCTCCACAAAACTTCTTCAGGCTTTTTCCCCACTCTAAACCGGCATAAACACCTCTCGAGGATTTTGCACAAAACACCCTCAACCTATGAGCCCATGTCCAAAGTGTCAGGCCATTCCTCTGAGACAGCAGGCACCTTTATGTTGTTTAATTCAGAGCAATCTCCCTCTTTCTGTACAGGGGAAACCTGTCCTGCATTTGTCCCTCTCAAACTCCCCACATTAAAGAAATATTCCTGGGGGGACCCAAAGTCTCCCAGGTCGCAGTGCTGTGACATTGCTATCAGGTTACAGCCAGAGCCTCTGCCGCTGGGCCGATGGCTGAGATGCATATTTCTCATTATTTTTCAATTAGAAATTTCACCTGAAACTTGAGAAATGACCTTGTAAAGTTTGCCGAGACCAGTTTCAGTTTTGACAAGCCCCCATCTTCTGAAGAAAAAAACAATGTTAGAAAATCTGTGTTCGCCTCCAGTGTGAAACCACCTTGTGTTCATCAACCATCAGGGTTGGGTCAAGGGAAAAATGTTTCAATTTCTCTTTACATGACTTTTAATGAAAACTACGGTTCAGTCTGAGTTTCTTCCAGACTTTACTGATCTTGTTTCTAGTCGCACTACCTCAAACGACAAACACTTAAACAGAAGTAGCTTTACTTTCTTGACTAATCCCATTAGCTTTAATGAGTCTAATCGCATGAGTAAAATTATGCATGTGCTTAGCTCTTGGCAAGGTCAGTGCCAGTAATGAGCAGAAAAACAAACTGATAATGAAGCCATGAGTAATAAGAATGGCTGGATATCTGAATTTCTAGGAAAAAAGATATAGCTGTCTGGAACATTAAAAATGAAACACCACTTGTTAAGATTAAAGAAGAGAGAGTGAATTCTGAACCAAGACCAACAATAACTAAAATTATACAGAAATTCTTCAATTAATTAGCATCCATGACTTGTCGTCAGTTACCTCCATAACAGCTATAAGCTCATTACCTTAGTTATGAGTTATCTGTTTATCCATTCATTTATACAAAGCTCATCAATATGATATCCAAGCACTAATGAACTTTAGCATTCAAAGGTCACATGTAATCCCCTAAAAGGAAAAAATTCAAAAGGTTATTTTCTTCACAAGTGTCAGCCACCCTGGATCTGAGCAATGAAACTCAGACAGTTTGTATGGAATTTTTCATTAATTACTGCTAGAAATAGTCTTTCTTTTTTCAGGATGAGGATTATGGAAAATGGGCTACAGAACAGCAGAGGTTCAAAATCAGAGTGGTATGAAAGTTAGACTAAGTCCACAACAATTAGAATTCGTGCAACCATTCTCAACAAAAGAAATAATTCAAATAGATATCAACATGGCAGTGTTACAAGATAATTATTTTTTAGGATTACCTGTTCTTTAACCATGCCTTTAGACTACTTTAAAAAATCTTCTGTTTCAGGCATGTATAACTTCCTCGATGTTTTAAATAAAAAACCAGCCCCAAACCAAGTATTATCTTCATAGCCTGAGGCCATGGACAGCCTCTGTAAGCCACTAAACACACAAAAATAGTTCAGCTTCTTCAAACAGGACCAGCACAAGGCTTAACCATCTCTAAATAGTGTTTATGTGGTCCCTAGCTTTATGCTTTTTGTGAAGTAATTAATTTCCCAACTCCTCTCTGTATCCATAACTAGGGAAATTCCTGTGTGTATGTATTTGTTGTAGAATTACAGGTTAAAGATTTCTGTCTACGTTTCCTCCCATTTGACATAGTGTGGTTATGACTGGGACCTAGACTTTCCTAGTACATCGAAAAATGGGCTGGTTTATAATGTCAAATAGGTTTTTAGTGGTAGTTTTATCAAGGGGTTATGTGCAGTCTGTGGTTTTCTTTTAGCGAAGGCTGCTGAGCTCATTTTTTGTACCTTGTTATACTTAGTCTGAAATTCCCTTAAGCACTATATCCAGCAGAAAAATGTGTGTAATCAAGAGTCTGGGTTTCCCTCATGTTTTGTCAAACCAAATGAGTTTTCATTCTTTGGAGGCTTTTCCAAAAACACATTTTACTTGCAGGTAAAGGTGTAGCATGTCAGCATACATTTTCTCAAAAAGCCTCATGAATGGGAGAGCGGACTAGCTGAAAAAATCGGCTCTAACTCAGTCACCAAATTACAGGCTTGGGTGTGAACATGTCTCTGGCAGTGTAGATGGTAAACCTGTATACATCATGAAAACAACAGAACTGTGATGGCAGTGCTGGTTACATAGGTTTTCTGCACAAAGACATCTGTTTTCACATTGGTTCAAAACTGCAGCATTGCAAACTTGATCTGTATTTATGTATGAATAAAATATTTGTGACACAAGTATTTGACGCAAGCCCCCACAACATCCTTCTCTCTAAATTGGAGAGATACAGATTTGATGGGTGGACTGTTCAGTGGATGAGGAATTGGTTGGGTGGTCACATCCAAAGGATAGTGGTCAATCGCTCAATGCCCAGATGGAGATTGGTGATGAGCAGTGTCCCTCAGGGATCCATATTGGGACCAGGACTGTTTAATATCGTCATCAATGACACAGACCGTGGGATCGAATGCATCCTCAGCAAGTTTACAGATGACACTAAGCTGAGTGGTACAGTTGACACGCCTGAGGGATGGGATGCCATCCAGAGGGACCTGGACAAGCTCGAGGAGTGGGTCCATGTGAACCTCATGAGGTTCAACAAGTCCAAGTGCAGGGTCCTGCACCTGGGTCGAGGCAACCCCTGGTATCAGTACAGGCTGGGGGATGAAGGGATTGAGAGCAGCCCTGCTGAGAAGGACGTGGGGGTACTGGTGGATGAAAAGCTGGACATGAGCCGGCAATGTGCACTCAGCCCAGAAGGTCAACCGTATCCTGGGCTGCATCCAAAGCAGCGTGGCCAGCAGGTCGAGAGAGGGGATTCTGCCCCTCTACTCCGCTCTGGAGAGCCCCCATCTGCAGTGCTGTGTCCAGCTCTGGAGTTCTCAGCACAGGAAAGACATGGACCTGTTGGAGACGGTCCAGAGGAGGGCCACCAAAATGACCAGAGGGATGGAACAGCTCTCCTGTGAGGACAGGCTGGGAGAGCTGGGGTTGTTCAGCCTGGAAAAGAGAAGGCTCTGGGGAGACCTTATTGAAGCCTTTCGAGGGGTCTTATAAGAAAGATGGGGACAGACTTTTTAGCAGGGTCTGTAGTGATAGGACAAGGGGTAATGGTTTTAAACTAAAAGAGGGCAGATTTAGACTGGATATAAGGCAGAAGTATTTCCCAATGAGGGTGGTGAACCCCTGGCACAGGTTGTCCAGAGAGATGGCAGATGCCCCATCCCAGGCAACATAGAAAGTCAGGTTGGACGGGGCTCTGAGCACCCTGATCTAGTGGAAGATGTCCCTGCTCATTGCAGGGCGGTTGGACTAGATGGCCTTTAAAGGTGCCTTCCAACCCAAACTGTTCTATGATTCTATGACAATCGATAAAACTTGTGGAGCCGTATCATAGTCTTTAAATCTTCCTTTTGCTTTGTTAATTACTTGTGATAATTGACAGTCTAACAGACTAGTTCAATCTTTCCTGTCCTCTTGATTTCAGTGGGAGGCAACTAATTTCCTTTGGTGTACTCTGCTCAAAATCAGTCCTACAGGGAGCAGACACACTGAAAAGGAGTTGTATCATCTCGAGCATGTTTTGGAAGCATGGAGGAGATTTTGACACAGTTTATCCTGCTGTACTCCTTGTCACTAATGACTTTGTAATCCTGCATACTGTGGTTTAATCTTAGAACTGGTTTGGTGGGTACACACACTAGCCATGGCATGAGGTCAGGGCGGTGCGGGAGCCACGCTCCTGCAGCACCAAGGTGGGGCCCAGTGAACCTCTGCTCCGCTGGTGTCTGTGGTTGTGAATGCTGGCGTGCAGGGGCTGGACGTACCTAGTGGGCAGCAGGCAGGCTCTGCCAGCCTCCAGGACATTTTACTCTCTAGCTGATTCACAGGTTCACTGAAGTCTGGTGGTACCTGCAGGGACACCCTGGGGATGGGGAGGCTGGTGGCATCAGCCACCGCTGCAGACAGCAACCACTGCAGAAGAGCTGTGTGTGGAGGGCAGGGGTAAGGTAATGACCAGGCACCATGTGCACGAGTGGGGAGGACTGCTGTGTAAGAGAGTTTCAGAGATGGATAGCTGTTTCTTTGAAAAGCTCGGTCAAGCTAAGGAGAAGAGAGATGCAGGATAGTTTACATGCAGACAGAAAGAAAACTTCACCTCATGGAAAAAAACTGAAGATACTTTTCTGGGGTAGGGTAAAGAGCAAAATTTAATACAACACAATGTGTCTTAACTGTGTTCTAGAAAAGTATTTAAAAATAAAAGCTTACAGAAGTCAGTCATCAAGCTGTTCACACTGTTAACCTACATAACCACATGATGTTATTACTGTTAACCTCATCTTCCCTCCCCCTCTTCCTTCCTATTGTTTGCTATACTCACTTCTTGCATCTTGCCCTTACATTTTATAAACACTTTGTGAAGGGACTGTACATGTTTGCAAGGCACACGAGAGTGAGGCCCAAGCCTGACAGTAGCTTTTGGGAACAACCACACTAAGGCACACTTACGCCTTCACTGGCATAAAGATGCAGATTCAGATTTTTCTTTGCGCTACTGTCCTCCCTGAGGTTATGACACACAAGCAAAAACTATTTAACAACGTTCCTGCTGCAGATTGCTAACTAGCCTGTCCTTTATCCCTATCATCCTCAAGACAACGTTGCAAATCCTCTAAGCTACGTTGAACAGTAGCTTCCATTTCCAACAGCAGAGGCACTTCTGCCATCGAGTTGTCCAGCCAGCAGCTGAAGCGATAACTTTTGTTGGCGCATACAGCAAAGTTCAGATGTAAGATACGTTCTGTGGGCAACTGCCTGTTTATTTTCTTTCCTAGACACGCGGTTAAACCACATTGTACATCCTGTGCTTATAAAATTCCAGCAGGGTTGTATCACAGTACCTACTACTAGAATGTGTGATTTACACCATCAGATACAAACTGCAACATCTGGAGATAAACCTGCTGCTTATAAAGAAGATTCAGGTAACTGTGCGGTTCTACAACCTACAATGCTTTTTAAGGTCACTGGATTTTATAAATAGCTAGGATTTTACAAGACACACTATGAGTTATTTTTTATGAGACTCAGAGGGGAAGTGTGTCTCACCCCTGTCCCCTTGCATGTCTCTCTCTTACATGCTTGTGCTAAGCACATAAGAGACATCGGGTGCTTCTACACATATGGGTGCAGGTCTGTTGTCTTCTCATCTTTCTCCAAGCCAGCAAGGTGGAAGGCAGCTGCCAAATAAGAAGGCAGACGGCATGTTAGCCAGTGCCGTGCCCAAAGGAAGGAGCTTAGGGGAAGCCCAGATCCAAGGCTGAGCTGGAGAAAGTTTGGTCCAGACTGGTCAAACAAGCTGTTGAAATCTTCAGCCTAGTTATCACATCTTGCATCCAGCACTCCCTGCTTCCGTCTGCCTTCTGCTCCAGCGTTGGGCTGCTCGTGCTCTGCTGGTGGCAGCTCCTTCAGCACCATTGGTCAGACAAAACTCCAGGCCAAAAGACCTCCTCCCGGTCCACACAGAGGGCCCAATCCTAATGACTCTGTGGGCTCTTGCTAGGCTCCCTGTCTTTTCTCCTCTTTCCACCCGAAGTAAGGACAGGGGAACCATATGAACTCCCAGATGGAGTGGCTGGCATCCACATAGCACAGGCGCACAGACCTGGCTCTGTGCACATCTGCATGTGTTGGTGAATCCAAAGAAGCAGGAGGTGGTACTGTCCCCCAGTATAAAAGTGAGAGTAAACTGGATTTCCTTCTTTAAGAGCCTTCTGGTTTTGAAGGCGGCTAATGATTCTGAGCACCCAGCTGGAGTCACCCAGCAGAGCATCTGCTTGGAAGAGTGAAACCCAACACTTGTTGAACTCACCTCCTTCAAAGGCGCCTCCAAGCCATGCTTCTCCAAATCGTCTCTGAAGCGACAGACCTGATTCAGAACCCTGCCACCAACATCAGCAGGGCTTTAATTAAAAAGTTAAACTATCCATTTGCATAGCAAACACAAAATTTTAAATGGTGCAAACCTTGTATTTAAATTTGGTTTTCTACCTCAGCTCTAGAAGAGTTTACATTCATTACAGACCAGAAAGTGGGGCCTCATTCCCTGGGGTACTAGATGCTTTCAGTTTCCAATGAAGTCAACAGGAATTGCTCACACTCTACTATATGAAATACAAACTTCTGGCAGCAAGAAGAAAATTCAGTGCATGAACAATATTAAAAAACTCTCTGCGGTTTTATTATCTTTCCTTCCACTGGCTACTCACATAATTTCAGGCTATTGTTTTTGATCTGAATAGTATTCCTGGCTGTTTGAACTACAGATTGCTTATAATCAAAGATAAAAAAAAAATCCATCGTTATTTGTTTTATAATGTACTTCCGTCAGTGACGGAAAGGACTACAATAATTTTGTAATTATTAATTCTTTGAAATAATATACCTGCTCCAGTATCCAATTAATCTGGTAATTAATTAAAATGCCTTCTTCGTAAAATATTAAAAGAGTCTAGACACTGCAGATTATTGTGTGTTATATTTTTAGATTTTCCAGTTTGATTCAAAACACACTAAATGAGGGGCCCCAGAAAATGACCATCTAGAGACAGTCCATGGCAAATATCCAGAAACCATTCTTAATGGAATGGAGCTAGCATGAGCTGAGATCATTCTTTAACCTTGGGAGAAAAAAGAAAAAAAAAAAAAAGAGATGATGTTTTTAGGAAGAGATTTCCAAAGGGATTATGAGTTGCTCTTTGCAAACAATACAGAGGATTTCCAGTATGCATTGTGCTTTTGCCGAGAACTGTGCCTATGAAGGAGCCAATCAAAGTCCTTTCGTACCTAATGAGGAGGGGGAAATCACGATGGGGAAAGTCCCTTAATGATAGCAAACAATAATTGTTTGTACAGCGAGTAGAATTACAGCAAACTTTGTCATCAAGAAATCTCTTAAAACATGACTTTATTCATCTGAGGTTAAATTCATCATTTAATTAATATTAGCATCGGAGAGCACATGTGGGAGAAAAACCCAAAATCATAGTCACAGGATTACAGAAATGTTCTCTTTTTTCCTAATTTGGGAGATAGCAGAGGTAAGGAGGTGAGGTAATAAAAATTACCTTTTTATTTATAAAATACCTTTGGAATTTGAGTGATCTTTCTTTAAATCAATGCTGCATTTGTGCTTGAAGTTAGATTGACAGGTTATACTAAAGATATAGCGGAAGTTGAATGGACAGGAGTGAATCCTTGGTGGGAAAGGATTAATTTTCAAACATGGCAATCAGACCGTCACCTTGAAATGGTAATGTTGTTAAATGAATCAAAAATCAGGGTCTTCTTTTTTTGTTATGTCAAAACATTGGAGCACATCCAGGTAGTTTCGTTTTGCAGGTACCTTCTGTTCCCGTGCCTATATTCAGCAGTCTGTCTGAGAAGCCACCACAAGGTTTGATTTATCGGTTGGGAGTCTTAGCAGACTCAACAATTTTTTTTTGCTGAACAAATGTTTCTTATGCATTTTGGTTGCAGAGGACCACAAAATTATGAAATCAAGCTTTTCACTTAAAACTGACTTTTCAAAAGAGTGTTCTTTCTATCCAAGAAATCTTAGATCTTTCTACTAGATGTGCCTCTAGATCCCAGCCTCCTACTGCTATTTTTTATTCACTATTTGGAAAAGAATTTCTCCTCCATTTCCCACTGGCTTTGGAGCTCTGTATGAATTAATTTTTGAACTCGGTAACAAATGAGAAAGTGTTCGCTCTGTACCACCCAGCACAGCCATCGACAGCGGTGATGCAGGTTACCTCCCACCCATGGGTTTGGACTTTCACACCTCTGGTAGGAAACCCAAGCTGCTCAACGGTTACCAGCTCGGGTTTGGCTTTGTACGGCGTGATTCGGACGGAGCAGGCATGTCACTTACTGACAGAACTGCAACAAAGGCTCCGGGTTGAACTCCGGGGAGAACATTCATTTTATACTGGGGGAAAAAACCCCAACACTTCGTCTTCCCAGTACACCCCAATGGCTACCCCACTTCCCCACCGCTGCCCTGACTGAAGGCCCCGTGTCCCTGGTGACGTCCCACGACGCC
>NW_010563031.1:0-23391 GCF_000687285.1 Phaethon lepturus
GCATCACTTGTCTTTCTTGGGTTTTATTGCTTGCTCTTTGTTATTTTCCTTTTCATTACAAGTAGTTGTTGTTAATATATTTTACTTCAATTATTATACTGTTCTTATCCCAACCCATGAGTTTTTTCACTTTTACCCTTCCAATTCTCTTCCTCTCATCCTGCTGGGGTGCAGGGAGAGTGAGCGAGTGGCTCTGTGGTGCTTAGCTGCTGGCTGGGGTTCAACCACAACTTCTCATAAAATCAGGCCAAAGCTTTACAGTTTGTGACCTTTCTGAACTTCTGCAGTCTTTTCAATGAAATTACAGCTACCTTCACAATTCAAGTGACTTCTTCATGCTGATAAAGCAGTTTCTAAGGTGAATGTTGACATTTCTGTCCCATCACTCAATGAAGTCTGTATCAAATCTGTTGTATTACTCATTATTTTCTGAGAGTCCTGCTGTTTCTACACTATGTCAGAAAAGGCTCTCAGCCCTGCCCACCTCCCAGACCCTTTCCTCCATGCATGGCAGGAACCCTTTTCCTCCAGGCCAACTGAAGCTCGGAGTTTTCCCTGTTGGTTACCGCTACCTCTTGGGTGTCCTGTGCAATGTGTGTGTTGGTAGGGAGTGTTTTGTGTGACCGTGGACTCAGAGCCACTTTGTCAAGCAGGGCTATTATAGCAGTCAAAATAATAAAATAAAAAGCAAAGCAACACATTGCTGAAAGCTCGTCCAGGCATGTAGGTCTGTGTTCACTATGCTCTAACCTGCCTAATGTTTCGGTATTGCACAGATGAGATCAGTTGCCAGTCATGGGATGCTTACATTAACATTTACATACAGGTATTTCGAGAAATCAGGAATTGCACAGGCACACTCAGAAGGATTCTCTTTGAAGCCCAGTTACTCTAAATAATTTAACTTCTTAGACAGGAAGGTTGCTTGCTTCATGTGATGAAGGTGGCTGTAAAAATAGAGATAAGTTACACTGCTGGCATCACAAAAAAGTCCATCAGCAAGTTGGGATAACTTGTTATGTTGAAGCAAAAGTACCTGAAAGGAGGGAATGCTGTTGGCAAGATTATCATATATATTTTAATAATATTAATTATTATTACTGTCATCATATGACATTTATTTTACCTAGAATTTTACTTTTCAGCTTAGATGCTTTATTTGAGGGTTTAAGACTATAGTCGCTGTTCAAAAAGCACTGTAGTTCATCATTGTTTAATAATAGTTTAGATAATTGCTGTGGACCATCAAGGATTTACTGGTGGGGAATATTATGAAGTTTGTTGTGGGATGTGTCAAGATACACCAGTCTACAAAGGTTTTTATATTGATCTACATAACAGTTATGTCCATCTTTCCATAAATGACTGAGATGATTTCCATCAAGCACTAGCTTTTCTAGAGAGTTGTTGACTAAAATAGTCTCTGTGAGTGTAAAATGCCAAGTAACTTGATGAGTGGCTGAGGTTGGAAGGAAACACTGAGATCATCTAGTCCAGTCCTCTTTGCTCAGAACAGGATTAGGTAAGGCAGGTTGCTCAGGATTATGACCAGTTGGGTTTTGAATGTCTCCAAGGATGGAGACTCCACAACCTCTCTGGGCAACCCATTTCACCCTCAGTTTTTTTCTTCTGAAGACAAGGGTTATGGTTCTGCTTTTTGCTTTGTTCCCTCTACTCAGGATCCTGGTCTCCACCATCTCATGGTCACTGCAGTCAAGGTTGCCCCTGACCTTCACATCCTTGATCAGTTCTTCCTTTTTTGTAAGTATGAGTTCCAGAAGAGTGCCTCCCCTTGTCAACTCTTCAATCACCTGTGTCAAGAAGATGTCATCAATGCATTCCAGAAACAACCTGGGTTGCTTGTGCCCCACTGTGTTATGCCTTCAGCAGATATCAAGGTGGTTGAAGTCCCTGATAAGGACCAGGATGTGCAAACGGAGACATCTTCCAGTTCTCTGAAGATGTCCTCATTTATTTCTGCTTCCTGATCAAGTGGTCTGTAGCAGACCCACAACACTGTCACACATGTTGATGTGCCTGCTAGTCCTGACCCACAGGCTCTCAGCTGGCTCATGATGTTTTCTCACATACAGAATAACTCCACCACCTCACTATCCTGTCCGGTCCTTCCCAAAAAGCCTGTATCCAAGATCACAGCATTCCAGTTGTGTGAGCTATCCCCTCACATCTCTATCATCCTGATGAGGCTGAAGCCATGCAACTAGACACAGACATCAAATCCCTGCTTTTGCTCTCCATGCTGTGGGCATTAGTGTATAGTGCTTCAGAGAGACACCCACATGTGATTTCCAAAAAAGTGTGAGAGTTTCCACCATCATTCTGTCCTCTTGGCACTTCCTTATTCATGTCCATACACTTGAGGTAGACCTCCTTAAATCCTGGTTTGTTGCTTTCAAAGTCTTAAAAAAAAGATATATATAAAACTCAACTTATGGATTATCACGGCCAGAGTAAAGTAGTGCTTATCTTCACCAAGGTCCAACGCCTCTAAAGTAGGTCATTCATGAAAAGCATAATGAGAAACTAAGTCCAGTTTATGACTGGAGAAATCTAAATATTTCAAATTAGGTTGGAAACTTAAAATTGGTACCATTCAGAGCTTGACTAATGCTATTAAGAGACAAATTCAAACACAATATCCTTTATGCACCTTCAAATTTCTGTTTGCCAGTGAAGAAAAACACTGTTTGAACTTTGAAGGATTTATCCAAAATGTCGCACTGAGTTTTCAGCAAAGACATATCATTGCTGGTCTTATTTTCTGGCAAGGGCATATTATTTACTCCGGGTCTGTATCTGGTTTTGACTGATTTCCTCCTAATAGTACTGTTGTTGCTACCCTGTGATAAAGGCGATATTCTGCTGCCAGATAAAGAAATTGCACTTAGCTTAGTGAAAGACTGAGATCATCTCGCTTGATAAATAGGACTCCAAAACTCCATGTAGGAATTTTAAGATTTCTGAAGGCCTTTATATAAAGTCCTTGAACATCAAACCTCTTCAGTAGAGTTACTGGAGGGAAGCAGGTTACAGGAGTTGTCAGACATGTTTATATACCTGGGACAGCACTTTTCTGCCGTGATGAAAAAATGAGTCAAGAAGCTATAAAGGATACAGAGTAAAAACTCACCCCAGGCTGTACCTTTTGTTGAGTAGTTGAATTCAAGAGGAGCAGGTTTTATCCATAAAACCATCTAGGAGAATTCAACACCATCCCTTTCCTGGGCACCAGCTTTGGGCAGCAGAGCCCAGGTGGGACCTTGGGCAGACCCTCCCCTCCTGTGCCTGGGGATGGCCAGTCCTGGCCCCCGGGCACAGGTCCCCAGGGAGGGGCAGTCCATTTCAGCCTCTGGGGAGGTTCTTCACGGACCAGTATGGTCATGAGGCATGTGAGAAGCAACGCTCTGTGAAGAAAGGGCTGGGGTTTGGGGGGATTTGTTTGTTGTTGGGGGCTTTGAGGGTTTTGTGTGTTTTTTTCCCCCCTGGCATTACTGTAAAGATGATTCTCCTCGAGATAGTTCTGCCACTGTGCATGTGCTGGAAGAACTGTTGCTGACGGAAAATGTGCAGTTATTTCTCAAATTCAGAGTAGTTAAAGGAAATGGAAACCCAGCTGGTATTTTACATAAACATTTTTCATCAGGCAACAGTTCCCTAGGATTTGCTAAGTTAGCAAAAGAGTCATCTTCACTTTCCATCATTTTCTTGCATAAATCATGAGGCATTTCAATTGCCTTTGGATAGTGGTTCCTGTCTAGCTTTAATTTCATCAGCTTATTCAGGCCCTGAAAACAATCTTCTAAAACTTTCTTCTTACGGCTGTCTGAGAGTTTCAGTTCCGTTACATCTCCATGCTCTCCTCCCAGGTGATGCATGCTACAGCCAAGAGTGACAGAGGGATTGTTGTTCATTACAACATCAGGTGGTGCATTTTGGATACTTCAGCTCTGCCAGAATTTTGGAAATACCAAAATGCGATTCATAACAGACTTGTGACTGAGGCATTCAAGTTTCCTTTGAAAAAGAGAGTTTGATTTTGCTGTTAACAGGACTTAGCTCTAGCTTTAAAAAAGTCGTATCATAAATAGATATGGTCATGGACTGAGATATTTGTAAGACATTTGTATACCTCAGTCTTGCCATTCCATACAAACAATTTAAAACAGATAGGCTAGCAACTGAATTTGCAGTCATGGGAGCTCCTTGAAGCAGAAGGACTGCAGAGTTCTCTGGATTTTCGTTGTTACTGTAGAGAAATTAGATGCCTCTCTGCGTAAATACCAGCAGCACAGACAGTAGAGACTACTAAACAGAAATAGGATTTATTGCATTGGAAGTTGAAAATGTTGGAAACCTTTCATCTCTCTGAAAGGCTGGTCAGACTTTTGTTACTTTCATATGTTTGCATATGGGAGTGTGTTTGTATTGCTGTTATAATGTTTCAGAACCAGTTGAAGACTGTAAAAAGGCCAAAAAATTGAATGTGCCAGATCAAGTTTGTAGCACCAGCATTCAGGCATCTTTGTTTCACTGGTCTCCTCTGTTTCATTTCCTTTTTCTGGATGGAAGTATTGTGGAAAGAGAGGTGTACCAGTCTCCAAACGATAATAGTATTTTGAAGCACAATAATATTTACAAAGCCCCAAAAAATTAGGAAATGTTTAAGAACTTTATTATACAAAATAATATGTGCATATGGTTAGAAAGAAGCTATTGAAAAGTTGCAGACAAGATTCAGACAGAGAAACATACTAAGAAGAAAAAAGGGGAAGAATGTGAGATGAAAGAGGTGAAAGGACTATCATCAAAAGATAGTCATTAAAATTGTGATTAAGTGGTAACGTGATAGCTATTCAGCTGGTTTGACCACAGAGAAGATTGTGCTTTGCAACTGAAATGTAATAAAACTGGATTTAAGAATATAAAGAAAAAACAGACATATAAAAATATTTAATAGAAACATTTGAATTTTACAACAGTCTGAAATAAAGATGAGAAATATCCATAAAGCAAGCGTACTAGGCTTCAATGGCAGCACTCAATATTTGATTAATATTGATTTGTCTAAACAAATACACTTTTAAGAAATAGTGGAAAGTTCTTATGTTTTTCACCATGACAGGGTTACCTGGGACACTTCATATGTCAATCTCAGTTTGTGTAATACTAAAAAGCATACTTTTTTATAGAATATTTTTCCTGAAGCATAATGATTTTCCAGTCAGGAGCTGTAAAGATTGATTCCAATGACACATACACAAAGATATGTGTGAATAGAAATCAGTGTTAAGGAAGAGCAGACAGCCTCTGATTTCTCAAATTGTTGGCAGCACGGCATGTGCTTTAAAAAATGAAAATACTCATCCTCTTTAACGCTCTGCCATAAAAGATGTCATTCCAATAACAGTTAGGAACAGATAAATACATCATGATGGCAAAACTGGAAGCTGTCATCTACTGATCAACTGACCCAGAGGGGCCAGCGTGTAGACAGAAGTGATCTGTGTGTCCTGGAGTAACTGGAAGCCACACTGACTTTAATAGAGTCATTTCTGTACTTAGCTGGTGTAGGAATATTAGTTCTAATGACAAAATATGGCCAAGTGGGATACAGCAACACGATGGGCTGTTACACCAGGAAAGATCACAAAGCTGATGACCCATTCGGGAGGTAAAGTACAAAAGAGAGAAAATGATCTGAGCGTTGGGCCCACAGAACTCCACGCTTCCCTGCTTGCCCTTATGTACATATAAACAAGGTCCAATGAACTCCAGCCCCAAGCTTTCCTTATGTACGCGTGCATTTATGTCTATTGCTCTTATAAGTCTTAAAAATAGAGTACATAACGGGCACCTCTAGAAACTTCACTGATTATTTAAAATATTATTCTCCAGGGCAAAGCTGACAATTTTCCAGTGAAGAGTTAGCAAGTAAGATAAGCATGACTTTGAAATGCCCGTACTAAATATTCTAAATAAAAGTATAAATAAATTTTATTTATTTTATGTACAAAGCCTGTAGCTTTGTACATAATTGCAGCTGCATAATTCCCACAAGTGTCAGAGAGCTTTAACAGCTCCTTGTCTTTTCCTTCCCTTGGACAAGTTATTTAGAGAAAGAAAGTGCCCAGATGGCTGAAACTTGTTCCAGTCTCAGTTTTGGTGGCATTTGGGAAATTGTATTGCTTACGATTATGTTTGATGTTATGAAGTTACTTTATAGCATTGACACTGAAAACGGCTGTATCATTAGCGAGTCCCTCAGTGAGGAGGCAGCTCACCGAGGTGTGTATAAAAGCCTCATAAAAGAGGCAGAGACACATAAGCTGGGAGGGCGCGAGAAGCAGGCAGGCTTTTAGAGCAGGAGAAGCTGACTGCTTCGCTCCGAGCCGTCAGACAGGGCAGGCCGTGGGCTTTCTGCCTGCTGAGCTGAGCAATAACGACCAACAGACACCTAAGGAAGGGTGAAGAGGACAGAGGGACCTCGCCTGCGGGGAGCTGGATGATTTCTGCTGACATACGCTATTTTTCATTTTGCTTTTTTAGTGAAAGGAGTGGGGTGTTCCCGTCATTGCTGGGATTGTGGTATGTTACCTGCAGAGCCGGGAACGTCACAGCTTCAGTGGGATTCAAGGAGTGGACATGTTTAAGTAACACTGGACCCAGGAGAGCACTAACAAGAAAGCAGAGCAGCTTTCAGGAGGAAGCTTGAAACAGAGAATCTGCACCATGGGAACGTATCCAGATCACTCAGAAAAATGCAGGTCTTTGACTACTGGACAACCTCCAGAGCTGAAGTCCCTAGAGGTTTAAATACATCACATCCAAAGGCTGGATGCAATGCTCCAGGACCACCCTGACAGTAGGGTGTGTGCAAGGTTTTTCCTGCTACCAAAGGAAGGTGAATATTTGTTTCCTTCCCTCCCTGATAATCAGGGCCGTAACTTGCTCCTGTGTGGCACAAGCTGTTCCCACTGCACCCAGATTTCACCATGAATTTGAATGAATCCTCTGAACATCTCTTCCACTCCACTAGACACAACTGTATACCTAAGGACAAATTCACAAGTTGTAGGATTTGCAGCAGACCCCGAGCAGGGAAAGACAACCAAGAACTAAGGAAGAAAAAACACCCCAACAGTCTAAAGTGATTAACTGCAATTCACTAACCTTGCATAATCCCACCCCTTATCAGAAAAGAAGCAAAAAAACCATTTTTTCATTGTATTTGCCACTGACATGAGGGCAGGGATCGATCTTGGTCCCATTGTATTCAGCTCAATGGACATAAACACACCAACATCTGCTCAGACTGGTGGTTAGATGCATAAATGGCAGGAGGTGGGCAGGATTGCAAGCACGCCTCTTTCCCAAAACACATCTCCTACTGCTTGGCATAAGGATGTCTCCACTCAATGTGCTGCCTGTTCTGAACTCCACCTTAAGGTGTCTTTCTCTGTCTGATGCCCTGTAGAAGAAACCTGGCTGGAGACTGTGAATTCAGCTCCCGTAGTTGGGTGTTGCCTTAAAGATCATTGTCTTTTGGGGCTTACATGCCTCGGCCCCTTTCAGGATTCCCCTCAGCTGGGCTGGAAGTAACTAACCTTATTGTACCAGGGTATCTGATCGGCCAGCTTCTATGGTAGTTTCACGTAGGGAAGGGAGCCAGATAAAGCCATAGCTGACGTGGCTGAATACCAAGGCCCACAGGGGGAGAAAACCTAGGAGAATTATCCTAATCGTTGCATGCAGCCAACGTGAGAAGGGTAGAATCACCTGAAACGATCAACAGCAATATCTCATCAATAATTTTAACAGCTTGAATATTGACTGGGCACTCTTCTGGGAGATCCCAAGAGATCTCTGTTTGGCAAGATGAGGCTCCCCATGTCTTTCATCTCGTTATCTCAAAGCACTTTACAGACACAAAATGATTTGCAAAGCAATTCTCATTATCTGCAATGCACAGATGATTAAGGCAAAGAGTCGAGAGGCTTAGAGAGTACTCCTGGGTCACTCAGAATGATCAAACAAAAGTCCTACACGTAAGCAAGAAACACTCTTAAAAGCAGAAATTTTTTGGAACCTTAAGGTGATGCCTTTCCCTGTATCTCTCTTAAGCACCAGCTGGCTGCATTGTCCCAAAAGTGGGGGCAGGCATTGCCTTTCTGCTGCCTGGGCATGCTGTGCCTGGCCCCCAGGCCCTTCCCTCTGGGCACAGCACAACTGGCTTCTCCCCCTTTCCTCCAGGCCAGGCCAAAGATCGGTGAAGCTCGATCACGGCTGCCTCTTGGGTGTCCTATGCCATGTGTGTGCTGCCGGGAGTGCTCTGTGTGGCCATGGACGCACCGCCAGACACTTCACTAGACGGAAGTGGTAGGTGTGGTGAGCATCCCAGTAAAATAAATGTTTCATGTTTGCTGCCACAATGATGCTAATAACATAAATAATAAATAGGAAATCATGTGAATCTCTGTAGACCAGCATAGATAGTGTCTGTTTGACCCCAGGAGGTGCTGGCTCTTTTTGGATGCCAGGAAGAAAGGCAGAAGCACTCTCAAGAAAGTTAACCATATTATTAATGCCCCACAAAAAGTGATAACAAATTATAATATCTTATGTCCTTTCTAATGCTGGGAATACCAAAATGATACAGCATCAGACAGACCTCTGACCATGGCATGACACACTGCTCAGACTCCCCACCTGTGATGAGGTCCAACAGCTTGTTGTTTTTAGGGTTTTCATAGGATTTCCTTAGAAGGGAAGCAGTTCTATTCATCATTTTTACTGTGATGCCAAAAGATGTGTATATGAAAAGATGCTGCTTCAAGATAAAATCGAGGACATGCTGGTGGTACCATCGCTGGTGACAAGTGGGTGCTGCCTACAGGCTCTTCGGTTACAACTAGCCAGCTGTGCTTATCCTAGAGCAAGGGATGTGGGTGGGACAGCACAGTCCTCAAGGCCAAGTTATACGTGTAGTACAGCATGGCACAACACGAGCCTGCGCTGCTCAGGTCAACTGCTACGTGGATCACTACCTCCTCCATGTGTAATGGTCTGCCAGGTGGGACCCCCACAGGGTTATTGTTTATGTGGTTATATGGAGCTGCACAGCAGTCCGTTGTTGCTGCCTGTGGTATAACGGTGTTAGCAGGCTGTGTCCACTTGATGAAATCATTATTTTGTCAATTTGCCTTTTGACTATATGTCTTTTCAAGCCTTGCAGATTCACTGACTCTCTTAGCATGATCAAGGTACTGAGGACAGCCTTTTTCAATAGCACATCCCACAAAAATCGCGGAAATCCTCTTAAGCCTTATCAGCAGAATGAGCCAGGAGTCTCCAGGAGCATCAACAGTCATGATAAGGCCAAAACTCTGCTCGTACAGCGTCACACGAGTACATGCACTGAAGGTTGTTAAGTCAAAGGCTTTCACCTTGTTGCTTTTCACAACTAGTATAGTAAGTATGCTTCAGTGGGATTTCTTACCTGTTTAATGTGGGATACACCAAGATGTGTTAGGTTATTGAGATGCTTTAAAAATGTATGTCTTTCCCTTATCTATCTGCTGCCCCATAAAACTTTGAAGTGGTTTCCGTTGAACGCTGATTCCTCAGGAGGATTGCTGCTTGCGTGGTTGTCTCCTCATGTAGAAAATGCATTCCAAGACAAGCTGAAAACCTGCAGATGAGGGAGATTTTCCATAAACACCAACTGAGATGTGAGTCCTGCCTGTCGTGGCTCAAACCTAATACTTCTAGACTTCTAATTTCTTGTAATGCAAAACTACAGGTAAAATCCAATATACTGTTTGATAGACAGATTTAAATATTTGAAATCACATAGATCGAATTCAGTGCCATTCAAAGCTTGACTAACGCAATTTGTAGACAAATTCAATCAGGTAATTTCCCCAAAGCTTATTAACTGATCTGAGTTTGAACTGATCTGAGTTAATGAACATGAGGCTTTTGAAGCTCATATCCAGTGCTTTGCAAGTTCAGCTATGCTGTGGTCTAAGAGCAGATAAAATAAATAGTCCATGTTTTTGTTCTAGGAAGTGCATAGAAGCTCAACTAGTCATCTTTTCACAAAGTTAAATGGAATTTTTCCACAACAAATTCTATCAGGCTAGTCTTATCTTGTCCTAAAAGTGACATCTTGCAAATTAATTTCTGTGAGATTATTAACAGTTTGAAAGATAAAAAAGTCGTGTTTTTCCTAAAGTTGATGCCAGAATAAAAAAGCCTGACTTTTTAAAGGGAAACAGAGTTTTTGCGTGATGTTCAGATAGGTCTTCAAAAATGTAACATGGAAGATTTAATCATTTTGAAGATACTAGAGAAAAAAAAGACTGTATGAGGTTTAGATACTGTCAGTATATTTTTTTCTCAAAATTTAAAGATAGCTTCATCCAGAAAGGTCAAACTCTGCAAGAATTTTTCAAAAGCCATTTCATTCCTTAAATAATTAAATGTAAGGCATAAACCAGTTTGCTGGGGCATGCTATGAAGCCAGGTGGCAGGTACAACAGTTAGAGAAGGACTAGTAAGAATTCAAGTGTTTAATTTGTTAAAGGTTTTGCAAAGCCAGCAAATCCTTGGATGGAAGTGCCACCCATGCAGGACTCATACAAAATGAGCATTACAGCACCTCAGATAATGCCTGCTTAGATCAAGAGCTTCTATATTAAACGGTGTATTTAAGTCCTATCAATGAATGCTCTTTATTTAGTTAAGCAAAGGTAAAGTTCTGTTCCTGAGGAAAGCAGATGGAGAGATGCTCTGGTAAAGCTGCTGAAGAAGAAAGAATCATTGAATCAGTGAGACCTAGAACACCCCGTGTCCTGAATAAAATTTTTTTCCATGGGAATTGCTGTAGTAGCAGTTCTTGCTCATACAGTGCTCCTGTAAACAGAATTCCCGGAGCCAACACCCGGTAGTGCAGAGAGCACTGCTGACATTTAGTCCTAGTGCAGCAATGGGAGATGAAAAACCCTTGGGTACCTTGTGCGGATTGCTATTGGGATGTAATTTCCCCGATTCTGTTAAGCTAAAAAAAAAAAAGGAATAAGATAAAGAATAACCCTAACCATAATGTGTCAAGTAATTCCTAAGACTTGTGAACTTCTGAAAGATGTCATCAGAAACTGCTTTGATATGACTATAGGCAAACATCAAACTGACAGCATTATCATTTATTTCCATTTATTGTTAAAACCTTCAAGCTTCAGTGAAAGACTGTGAAGGATGATTTCTACTTCTACAGTACATGGTAGTTTTCTGGGGTAATACAAGATTTCTGGTCGGTGAGGATCAAGAAGAGCAAGCAAAACAGACAGTATTGGATGCAGCCATTTTACTTCAAGGGAAAAACAGTCTGAACAGGTTTTCTCAAGAGAGAACAGCTGGATGAATGGCCCATTAATAACAGCAGTAATATGATAATTCTGTCCCATAGTTCTAATAATTGCATTCTAGATAATTTTAATTACACAAAGCATGCATTTATAAAAAGGTCACAACAAAAATTGTTAGCTACTTTATAAATATCATGGATTCTAGTTATTTACGGATGTAATAAGTTTTTCACTCCCAAGGTTAAGAAGATTTTGTTGAAGGAATGCATATAATCTTGGGCTGTTTTCGTGGGCAGTATTTAACATTGTTTATACTGCCTGATCGGTCACATTGACACATAGTCTGGCACAACAGGAATAATTTGGACAGCAAAACAGTTGGTGGTGAGGACCCACTGTCCACATTATATGCATTTTAGGGAGGTTTGTTTGAGAGACATGCTGTAGTCTAGTCTTTAAACTGAATGCCTGCTAGCTGTGCTTCTGCATAATGTCCCACAGCTTTGTTTGAGCTGAGAGGAAACCACAGGATGTGTTTCAAGACCGTCCCACATGGTGAACTGAAGCACAGCAAGGACAAACAAATGGGACAGTTGCTTCCCATTGCATTCAGTCTATGTCTAAACAAATACGCTGCTGTAGATACAGCCTGTGACAAGAAATGGGCATATTTGTGGTTTCCTGCCCTAAAAATGTTCAGCTCTATGTAGCATGTCTAATCTGAGGAATGACGTCTATCTGCTGGACATGAGTTACTGAAGCAGAGAAGTGACATAGGTATCCTCTCCAGGGGAGTGTCTTCAGCTTGACCTTATTCCTTTTTTTTCAAGGACACGGTATATCAGTTAGCTGCACTGGACGCTGGTCGGGAATATCTTGTTAGGACTTTCTCCAAAACCTGTTCAAGAAAGTGCAAAGCCCCCTGGAACTATATGCACCAAGGGACTTCCCCATCATGTTACCTGCTTCAATGGACGTAGAGGGAAATTACTCTGTGATAATTGTTCACACTACGGTTAGAAACCTCTGAAATACAAGGATACATTCTGAGTCCTTGGGTCTGTCCACACTGAAGTCAGAAGTTTAAAAAGAGTTAGTAATGGGCATTAACTGAAAATGGATAACACCCCATCTTGTTCAAAAACATAAAAAAGTCAAATATTTTAATCTTGTTGAAGACATAGAGAACTGAGTTTTTTGGAACATAAACTGCAGCTCTTTCCATTAACAGATAGGTGAACTGAGTAGCATTTCAAACTATACTAGTCTTTGTAAGCACAGCTAAAATATGTTTATGTAAAAAAACATTATATGCCTACATGTTTTTAGAATCATAATATACTTTTCAGTTGCTCGTATATTTTAGACTTAATCTGAAAAAAGAGGTGGTTTAGCATTAATGGATAAGAGATGTATGTATGAAAGCATGTTCTGAGGATCAAATTTTAAAGTGAAAATTATCAGAAAAGACACAGAAAGTAATTCTTCTAGGTGATTTCAAAAAGCATAGGAAAGAGGATGGGACCCCATAAGCTCCTAGACTCCTAAAACTCTTCAAATGTTGATAGTAGAAGTTGGGAAATAAATTAATATGGGTAAATGGCAGGGGGTAGAGAGAAAGAAAGGAAACTAAAGGAGCAATAAGCAAAAGCTTTAATAAAAATGTTGTTCTAGATTCTTACACAGCAAGAATGAACTAGTGGAAGAATATAATCTCCACTCAAATCCTATAAGATCTAGCAAAAAAGTGCATTTAATGCATCAAAAAGGATGAGTAGAAGTGTTCTGTTTACAGAATGGTCTGTAGGATAGGTGACATATATGTATAAATTTCAGAAAAACAGAAGATCAACATTCAATATAAGTGCAAAGTTGTCTAATCGAGCCATTAAAAAAGACACACAAACGATTCTTATTCTTTTCACTGCCACTGAATTACCTGGGTGACTTCTTAACCCAGGCTGGCTCAGGACGCGGCGGCAGAAGTTGTTCTCAGCTGTCCGCTCATGAGGGTGAAGGCTCTCCCGAACACATCTCTGTGGCTGGTGCTGGTGCCACTTACCCAGCAGCTACTAATTCCCGGTAGGTCTGGTCACTGCCGGGCTCAGCAAAGTCTCGGATTCCCGGCATCACTGGGCATGCTGTTGGAAAATAGACTTAGAGCTCGTGAGTCCTTCCCCGGGCCGTCTTTCAAAAGGAGGGGCAGAGGAGCAGGCAGCCTGCCCGCAGGCAGCCCAGGGGCATCAGGGCGGCAGCTCTCGCTCCTCCCCACCCGGGCCAGGCAGTGCCAGCGGCATCTGGCCGCGGCTCAGTGCCGCCTGCCCGGGTGACCCATCGTCCGCGCCGGCTCTGGTATCGGCCTTCGTTGACTTGTCGCAAGAAGAGACAGTTGGCTCTAAACTGGGGGAGGTCCTGTCGGAGATGAACATTCTGGTAAACTGCTCAGCAGACACAGCGAAAACCACTGCAAAGGCAGACGGTTTTGTCACTCGCTGCACGCTCCTACTCCTTCGCGTGCCTTGCGCCGCTCTGGGTGCCCATAGCATAGAAAGGCTGCATCAGCTTATAGAGTGCTGTGGTTACCATCTGATAGCCACAGACATAGGACTTTGTTGCATACACTCATGACTTTACTGGCTCACTCCTAAAGCAGAGGAATCTCAGAGGCGACTTAAAGGAGCACTCTTTGGGCTCAAATCCTTAAAAGTACCGAGGTGCGTAAATTCACATTTCGGAGGAAGCAGCATACCGAGTGAAGTCCAGGAGCTGGTTCTTGGGCACTTAAACTGCAGCTGTGATGTAAGCACCAAATTCAGCAGAGAGATCCAAAATAATCTCTCCCCACTCCCAAATACATCTCTGGCATCTCCGATTTTGAATGAGAGAAAGCTTGCGCGCAGAGGTGTATCACCTCAGCTGGACAGGCCGTCTCTGTGCCTGAGTCCTCTCTGAGGCTATTGGGGAGCCAGAATTTCAGCAGTGTCACATTTTGGTCTCTTTGCTTCTATTTGCTCAGTGCACAGACTACATTTTAGAAGAGCAGTGAAGTGGTAGCCTTTTCATTTTCTTTCTAGCAGCGGCATCCTTCCCATCCCATTCCCATCCTTCCCATCCCTGCCTGTCTCTTCCCCAGAGACAACTGCATACCTGGCTTAAGGAGGGAGTGTTGTTCTCTGCAAATACCTCCTGGGTGGTTTGTAAGCAGCACTTGGTGACTCCAACCTCCGTGTGGATGGTGAAGAGTGAACAGTGGTACACTTTTCTTTCTCCTAAAAGAAGAAAACTAGATGCCTAAAAAAATCATTAACACAAATTAAGCTATTCAAATTTTCATGTAGAAAGGCAGGCTTAACTATTTGGGTTTTTTTCACTAGAAAGGCAGCCTGGTTGATCCAAGCTTGTTCCTCACTTTAGTAAGGATAGAAGAAGATTCCCTTCCCCTTATCTCTGCCCAGGCTCAGTGTTTGAAGTCAGTAACAGAGCCGACAGGTTATGGTGACCAGGATTCAGTTCCCTTCTCTGCATACGGGTACATCAACACACAGATCTCTGAAGCAAAGGGTACAGGATATTCTGAATTGCTCCTGAATAGGTGCTTCTGCTCCCCTTTGCGCTAAGGAATCTAATATGACATATTTATTGGAAGAGTAATAACAGTTTGGGGGTTGTTTGCTTTCCAATTCTGTACAGACTTTTTTCAAGATGAAAAATTAGGATGTTTCATTTCAAAATTGTCACAACAAAATGTTTTCACTCATTTCAATTTTTATCTTCAACATCTTCTAGCTTATTGAACAATGCTCATAAACCTGATGTGCGGAGAGGTATTCGGAATACTTAACCAAATATTCAGCTGCTATTGTAGCCAGGCTCACTCCTGTAACTTTTCAGTTCAGACAACTTTAGGGAAGTGAGTCTTCTGATTATAAACTGAAGCAAACATTCAAAGCAGCTCCAACAAATTTGCATTATGATGGGAGGAGCGTTAGCACTTATCTACTTTCTGTGGGCACAGGATAGTATTTTCATACTATTAAAAAATATTCTGTGTCTCTGATACCATCACACTGGTTTGAACATGAGCTACAGTTTGATGAAAATGGGGTAAAGAATTGCTTTTCAGTGTTTGCTCAGGGTGTGAGGGGAACATTTATGACAACAAGAATGTCTCAGCAGCAGTGCTTTAGCCAGGCAGAAAATAAAAAGGAATGTAGGAGATTTTTTTATCTTCATCTTATTTTTGTATTTTTTTTTCACATTTGGGGTTAGTATCACAAATCCTCCTATAACATAAGATGTTATTAAATAATATTTCTGAGCTTGTCTCCTATTTCCTACACGGATAAGTATTCATCATTTAGGTTGGGAAAGATATGTGCCAGGCTAAAGCAGGAAATGCCTGTGATTTCATGTGATCCATGCATCTGCAATTTTATAGATGTTCCTGGGTTTCATGGACATGAGCTATGGGTTGAAACTTGAAAGGATGGTCCAACCAGTGCAGTCATCATATGCCCTTAAATAGGGCAGGTTTTAAATCTAGAAAAAAACTGGCAGCAGGTTTTAAATCCAGAAATTGTGGAGCCTACTTCAGAGGCAGATTTCAAAAAGTATTGAGAGGCTTAAATTTATCTGGATTTATGGAAGAATTTGCTAGCTCACAGTGCAATTCACTCTGGAACATCTTGAAGGTCTATTGCATGCTAATAAAAACCATGAACCTCATCAAAGTTTTATGCCAAGGTTCTGCTTGAACAGTTAAGGTAAATGGGAACCTGCACAAATAGGTTAATCAAACTTACCTGTCAAACACAGGCTCATTCATTCACAATTTCTTTGTCAGGCATTGATTTTATTATCAAAAAAAAGGGTTAAAACCGTATGAAGCAGGCATGGCAAACCAGAAAAGCACTGTACCAGAATATTAAAATGATACTGTCGACTCAAGCCTTCTAAATTACATGTACAGACAAAGCCTTTAGGACTGTCCCTCCCCACAAAAATAGACAAAGATACCAATCAGCCAGGGGAAAACGTCCTCCAAAAATGGACCGACAGCAATTGAGCTGCTCCTACTGTGTTATGCCATGCAAGAGGTGAGTCAACTCTAACTCACAGGAGGGTGCCAACCAAGGGCAGCCACCTGAAGAAAAGAATGTCATCAAATACCAAAGTGGTGCCTGGCCTTCAGCAGCTTAAACAAATTTTCATCACCAATAATCTAGACCATATGTGTCCAACGTTGTCCCTACCTACAGCCTGGGGCAGGCATGCTCCGTAGTGTATCACATACCTTCCCCTTCCAGGTCTGGGGACCTGCTGGAGGGCACCAATCTCCCTGTCTGGCTGCAGTTCTGGATTTCCTCACCGTGGGAACCCAGTGGTGTGCAGATGTTGTGTATACCCAAGTCTTTTCTCCCCCTGTGCAGTCAGAATATGTCCACGCAGCTTTCATGAAGCTGGAATAGGGACTGCCAACATGTCCCTGTTCAAACACACATGTTGAAAACACACCAAAGGCAGAAGCAAGTGTCTAAATGACTTTGAAAGAAAATGCTTCAGAAAAGGTCCAGAAATTAGACAGACTAACTGTATAAAGAACATCCATACTCAGAGAAGATAGCAACAACTGATCTCCAAAGTTATTCAGAAAAAAAAGGAAGGAACTGTACTGATAACTGTATTGCAGATGAAGCCACAGCAGCTGCTAGAAAAGCAACTGACTGGATAAATAAATCCTTTACTAGACATTACATTGGTAAAATGCATGCAATTCCTCTTAATCCAGACAACTAGCCAGAAATTCAAGTTTTATAGATTACTCCAGATAGTGGGAGAACCTGATGTTTGAGTCGGGCATTTTCTTATTCTGATTGCTCTGCAAAGCTTTTATGCGTAAGAATGGACAAGGTCTTGTTTCCTTGGCCACAACAAAGATGGTCTCAGACACTGTAGACATATTTCCCTTTTCTCAGCACAAAAGTCCTCTTGGACAGGACCCGCAAAGACTCTTGCTGGCTCCTTCCCCATTCCACAACGATGCCCTTGCTGTCTTTGCAGTCTTCTCCTACGAGCTGTCACACCGCTCAGCTCTCCCTCTCCTCATCACGCACCCACGCGTGTGGAGACACTTACCTGCTTAGGACTATACTCAGTAAATCACCTATTTCCACGCAGTTTGAAATTCCTGAGCTGCCTTTTCCTTTCTTGTAGAAATCAGTGATGGGTGGTTGGAGAGCACTATTTACCTGCTGGCTTTCAGGGAAGAATTTAACGACTACTCATAATCACTTTATTTAAAGTGGTGATGCCCAATGGCTTCAGCAAGGTGTAACACAGGCTGCAGTAGCAGATGCATCTGACCTTGTCTGAGACATAAGGATATCTGATAGTGCAGAAATTCACTACTACTCAGCTATCTAAACATGCAGATAGGTATCAAGTGGGATTTACAAACATGCTGACACCTACATTATAACGCTGCCCCTCAGGACCTGATTCAAAGCCATTGTAGTCCTGGAGAAATTATCATTGACTTCATTAGGATTCGGTTTAGATTACCGTTGCACACTCCTTTGCTGCCCTTTGTTGTCTCTGTTCCTGTGACTTAAATTGTTCCCTCATGGCATTGCAAAAAAAAAGATGGAAATGTTAGCATCAATGCATGGGAAACTGAATACTGGTCCTCCTGCTTTTGACAGTGCCTGCTCAATACAAAAATAAAAATATTTTTTTTAAACATTAATAGAATTGTCCTGTTCATAACTTTAAGATATCACTACATCTTTAAAACAAGTTATCTAATCCAAAAGTGAAATATCCCAACTTGTCTGAAGAGGAATAAGTGTGTATGCCACTTGCAAAAATAGTGAAACCTTACTAACTGGAGTAGGCTGACTGAAAAACTATCCCATGTTCCTGCAGTAAACATGTCCATGGAAACCATGTGCAAGAATTTGATTTCTACATCACTGTAGAAAGATTTGGTAAATCTTTTCCAATATATCAAAATGTCTGATGACAAGCAGTTAATGTCAAAATCCCCTTCTCTAGCTGTCCTAGGCACCAAACCAAATACAATAATTAAAACATGACAGTATCAATCCACTTGCAGAATAAATAAGGGGACAAGGTTTTTTTAAGAGTATGTGACTGGATAGTGTCTGAATTGGGAAATGAAAGAAAAATTAAAGGGAAGATGGAATCAAAAGCTAAGAAACAGGAACCAGTTATTTTACAATTTTATAGTGTTGGAGAGAGGAGAAGGAAGTTACATTGAAAACAAGTGTAGAGGCACACGATTGTTCTGCAATGGTGAAGAGATAAGTTTGAATTTAAAAGAGCTTAAACCTGTGATTGTTAAAGAAGAATACTGCATGGAGAACTGCTCCAGACCCGATGTCCACCCCCAAGCTCATTGCTATAGGTTCTTACCCACAGGGTAAGTAGCCTGACTGAAGAGCTATTTCCAGCATCGTCTCTGCTTGCGGACAGCGGAGAGGAACTGGCCACAGAAAGGCTGATCTCGGCAATGGAGAACTGCTGTGTGTGGGCATGTCCCAGCACAGTGTGGGGAAGGCAGAGGCTGGCCGTAAGTGGAGGAGGGATCTCACTAGTGGAAAGAAGTAAGGGTGTCGGTCAGATAAGCTTGTTCTCTTTGGTCTGCCTCCTCAGTTTTAAATACACGGGCACGAAAAATTTTCTGTGGCCGTGTGGGTTTTCTGGCTGTGCGTCTCAGATGCACCTATGAAGTGGTGCAGGGCAACCAGCCACATCTACAGCACACGTGTACAGCATGCACGTCACAACTGTGCAACAGCTCCAACATCACTGAGAAATGTCAGATTTCCTGCGAAAAAATTCAATAGCCATTCAGTCCATGAGCAGTAAACCTGACCCACCTCAGAAGTATTAGTCGGATAGCACACGCACTGTGCGTATGTTTGGGACACTCACCACAAGGTTCTGCATAGTTGGCTTGGTCGAAGATTTACATTACAGATGTTTGCAAACTCCGGGCTGTGAACAAGCTTAGCAGTTAGCCTTAGGTGCCCGTCTAAGAGATAAAGTGTACCACTGATGTAGGATTCATTTGGTAAAACACAGATGTCTACATTTGACTTTTTCACAAGTCCCTTTGCAAATGGTGGAGACAAAATGGCACTTCCAAAAGATAAGTTTTCTCCTTCTAAAGTAGGTGCTGGAACAAGGTAGGATGACTACAGCGGCTATGCTGCATACAGCAGTTCAACAGGCACGTGTCCAAAAATGACAGCATAAAACTTCAACAAAATGGAAATTTATATAATTTCTGAATTGGGATTTAGTCTATAGAATTGAGAAAGGCCAATTAAAAATATTTTAACTACTCCCTCCTGGCCAGGGACGCCTCTGGCAACTGCCACAGGGCCATGGCCACAGCACCTTTCATGTGTTTCTTGTGGGTGCAAACACTGCCTTTCTGCCACCCAGACATGCTGTGCCCAGCTGCTCGCTGTGGCCATACCCAGCTCCCAGACTCTTCCCTCCGAGCAAAGAAGGACCCACTTCTCCCCCTTTCCTCCAAGCCAGATCAAAGCTCAGTGCTTTCCTGGCTGGTCACCACTGCCTCCTGGGTGTCCTATGCAATGTGTGTGCCTGGTTGACTGCGTTCATGCAAATTATACAATTACAAGATAGGAGTTTTGGTTTTCTGGAATGAACAGGTGTAACAAAAACAATCAAATCCCCTTTTGATTTCAGGGAATGTGTATAATTTCTGATAGGAATGTTGTCTAAGGCTTGCAATTGGTTACAAATCAGCTCTACATATAGTGGACTGCAACTCTGTTCGTTAATAGAAATTTTAGCAATTTTGCTATGTCTCAGAATCAGAATGTGAAGCAGCTGTGTGTAATTGTGTCGTAGTCTTTAACTGTATAGCCATCTGCAATCAGTTCTGACAGATCAAGTGGCTTCATGGATTTAAAGTAGCTAAGTTTCTCCCAGATGAGAGTGTGTACTCAGTTGTTATTGAGATACAGTTCATTTAAGCTCCTTGGCAGATTTTCAAATGCTGTCAGAGGCATATATAAAAGTCCATTATAAGAACAGTTAAAATGTGTCAGGTATTTGAGGTGCTTAAACCATCCTATATAATACATGTCTCCATTTCCCCATACAATAACGAAATAGTTCTCCTTGAAGGCCAATTTTTGAAGGGAAGAACTTATTTCAGATGTTGCTGAGGGAGAAATCTCATTCAAGTTTAAATTTAAAATCTTTCCTTCAGGAATGTTTTCTATAAATAGGAGGTTCTGTTCCAAACATGCCAACAAAAAGTTTGTTATAGTTGTTTGTTATAGCTGAGGTCTAATACCTCAAGGTTATGTAATTTGTAAATGCAAAATAACTGGTGAAACCCAACTTGTCAAGAGATACGTAAATATTACAGATTAAGTGAAAAGATTAATTCAGTGTTGGTGAAAGCCACACCAAGGACGTTTAAAGACAAAGTCAAACGAGCTGTACCCTTAAGATCTTTAAACTGATTTGCACAAATGACGAAAATATTTTTTAGACCCAAATTCAAGACTTTATGATACGATTTACAATGCTGGTTTTCTGAATAGTACCTTTGCTCTTTTTCGCTATCAGAACATGTTAGTGATGCCTGTGGCTTGGTTTTCTACTTCCAGCTGTAAAGGTACTCTGTCAAGTTGCCTTTTTTCTCATGTATTTAAGAAAAATATGGTTTCCTTTGTTTGTGGGAACATTTCCTTTTCTTTCAGGGATAGATCTGTGAGGTTATTAAATTCCTTGAAGACAGACTTATCAGATTTTCTAATGAAGGTTGGAACAAGATCAGGGACATTTAGCTTTTTAAGGGTAAATCAAATTTTATGTGTGCTTTGTTTTGCTCTTTGGAAACACCCTTTAACACATAATGACTTCAGTGATAACTTCCTCTAACTACAATGATTTTTAGAGATGATAAGCATTGATAAAGGTTTTGATACCACAAGTAGATTTGCTTCTGGTAATTGAAGGATAAATCCTGATCCTTCAGAGCAGATGAACTCTGTACAAGCTCTCTGGAGGCTATCACCTGCGTGAAGAAATCAGATGCAAAAAGGATGCACTCGCAGTTCTGGCAGTTTCTGAAAGCAGACAGCAGCTATTTTGGGGAGTCAGAATTAGAGTCTGCTTTGTTAAGGATGCACTTGAACAGGAGGGTTTCCAGAGCAAGGTTCAAATGGAAAAGCATCATTGAGGCACTATGACTCGGGTCAAGGTGCTGCAGAGGTGTGGGCAGGCAGAATGGCACCCAGGTCAGGTTGCTGTGGGAGAGTGACAACATGGTCAGGTTGGTGAGAGTGGGGCAGCCCCAGACTCTGTGGGAAGAGATTTTCCATAGGGGTCACTAAAGCAGCAACTCTAATCCCCACTGGTCTCCTTCAAGATTGTGGTGCTGAGAGAGTGTTGTGTTGGAGAAGATGCTGCTGCACATGAGCCTTAGCCGGGTAACAGTAGGTGGAAGGCCTCTGGGTACTGTCTTCAGTAATCATTGCCATTAGGATGCAGTTCCTTTAACTTTTTTAAACTTGAGAAAATTGCATTTAATCTATACAAAGACTGGAGACCTCTCCTGGTTAGATTCTTTGGGTTTAACATGCCAATACCAGTCCAGTATCAAAATCTGAAGGTTCTCAAAATTGCTAAAATCCTCTTGAGAAATCTCTTCAACACTCTCAAAATGTCATGATTTTAGGATGCACTGTTTCTCTAGTTCTTCCAGGCCTCACTTAAAGTGTGTTGAAGCTACTTTTCACATACTAAAATATGGTATTAATCCTGTAGTACAGACCAAGCAGTGTGCTCATAGTTTGTATTAAAGTGACCAAGGTGAAGTCAGATTGCACTCTGATCATTGACTTGAGGGCAAGCAAACACCCTCACATGAATAAAACATGTAGGAAGCATTGGCATTGCAAGCCTTCAAAGCCTCTTCAGTAAATTAAGAATTAGCCTGAAGGAAAAGCTTTAGTAATGAAAAATGTTATGAAGTCCTCTACACTAATAATTCAAAAATTATTTACATTAACAGCTGGATCACATGCAGCAAGAAACCTGAAACAGAATGCAACTCTCTAGCATAGCTAGTCCTACACAACACTGTTGCGCACAATCACACAAAATAAAAATCAACAAAACCACTTTTGTAATTAACAAAAAAGGATTAAATATGGATTTATGCTGAAGAACATAACTGTTTACTTGTAGAAATGACAAAACAGATGCTGGCAACTAGTGCAGTGGTTTACTGCAGTGAGATGAAAGAATGTGTCCTGGATATGCAATATAGGTGTGTGTCTCCTGCATCATTGTAAAATGGCGTGAAGCTGTTTCCTGGATATGCTTTCATTTAATGCACATGCATATGGTTGCGTATAAAATATCTCATACTGAAGAGTTAGCAGGAGCTGTTTTGTCATCTGAAATGAGGACAAAACATAATGACTAGAGAGAATATAGACATGCGGGATTAATGTTGATTCAATTTGTTTGCTCTGCAGAAAAAGGCCCTGTAAAACAGGAAGTGAAAGTGAGAGAAGGGAGGAGATCAATACAAAATGTTAAGAAAAATAAGAAGTAAAATCATTATGTCCACTTGATGGGTGGGCGGGCATGAGGTGATCAGCAGGCAGAGAAATCTGGGGATTCACTAAGAACTGTCTCAGCAGTACTCCTCCTCGAGAACAGAAATACATCAAATTCAGATTCTGGTCACGCTCCAGTTTGTATTGTTGCATTCTGCCAACATGCATTTTCCATTCAGTTATACTACAAGAAATTTTCCAATTCTGTCCATGAAAAATAACTGCATCATACTACTAAGGCACAACAGCTACTGTGCTCTGCTGTAGTCTTGACAGCATATTGAGAGAGACAGCTCTAGCTGAATGTTAGCTGAATGCCTTTCCCTTGCTGCTCCTCCACTGTCGTGGTTTAGCCCCAGCCGGCA
>NW_010563032.1:0-40413 GCF_000687285.1 Phaethon lepturus
ACCTTAGTGATTCTGTGATTCTGTGATTTCTATATCATTTCACCGAAATAAGCTAGGATTTAGGATTTGGTAATCTGTCAAAAAGTCACAGCAGGAACTGATTTATACACACTGTAGTCCTCACCCAGTATATTTAACACATTTCTTATTCTGTCCTATTGTTATAGAAACGGAACATATGTTTTATTGCATCTTGTAATCCACCTTCAACGGCTCACCATCCATCCGCTATTAAAACTTCCTATCTTGTCTACTATAAGTAGCAAGTAGGAAGGAAAATGCACAAGTCTGAAAAGAAAAAAAAAGATACTCCTTATAAAGCTGATCCCTTATCACCTCACAGGACATTTTCACTTATATCCCTGGTTTGTGACAACATAAGTCAAATCACTGCAAAAATAAGAGCAAGATAATTCCCATTGCTTGCAATTTACTAATTCAGCTAAACATGGCAACGTCTTTGCTTCTGCATATCTTATTCTGACCCACTGTGTCAAATTCTTGGCTATACCTCGTTCTGATCATTAGATCAAGCTGTCCATTAACACTGGCAAATACTTTTAGTAATAAATCTAAGCGGAGGGAAGGATTATTTTTATTTCCTGTTGTAAATTTTCCTTTCTAAAAGATGTGAACAGAAGATATTGCATGTGTTAGTAAAATGAGTCAAACGTCATGTTGTTAGACTGTTTAACGAGATAATGAGTTTTTTATTTAGATTATGATAACATTTCTTAAATAATATTCTTGTGATTAATCTGATGTGAACTGAAGATATTGTATGTGTTAGTAAAATGAGTCAAACATGTCATGTTGTTAGACTGGTTAACGAGATAATGAGTTTTTTATTTAGATTATGATAACATTTCTTAAATAATATTCTTGTGATTAATCTTATTAATTACTGTTCTTGAACAGTACTGAATTTTGCTAAACTTCTGGCATATGTGTCGTGAAAGTAATATTCTTAGGCATTAAGTAATGCAGAACTTGAAACTATTATTTCTTAAGGTGATGAGCTAAAGAATGATGCTGTCATTACTTCCAGCCTATTACTTTGAATAAATAAAATCTTTTCCATGAATGAGTAGAAACAATGTAAAATCATATGAATTCATAAGAAATTTTTTTTTTTAATAAAAATTCACTTTTTGGTCAGTTTATTCCCTGAAGAATAGCCACAAGCAGGTTGAGAGCTTATGGGTAAGAATCAGAGACTGAGGCAACAAAGGAAACCTTGTGGCTGGTGTCTACTACAAGCCTACAAGCTGCCCGATCAAGGGAAGTCTATTGACGAAGCCTTTTCACTCCAGCTACAAGAGGCATTGTGCTTGCAGGCTCTCATCCTGGTGGGGGACTTCAACCCCCCCGACATCTTCTGGAAAAGTAGCATGGCAGGCTGTAGACAATCCATGAGACTCCTGGAATGCATTGAGAATAACTTCTAAAGCCAGGTAATAGACAGCCCTACCAGAGGGGTTGCGATACTGAACCTGTTGGTAATCAATGCATGTGAGCTAATTGGTGATGTCAAGATTGGAGGCAGCCTGGGCTGCAGTGATCATGCACTGATGGAGTTTGCAGTCCAGAGGGACAGGGGGCAGGTGAAGAGTAAATTCAGGACCTTGAATTTTAGGAAAGTAAAATTCCAGCTCTTTGAGTTGTTAATCAATAGGACTCCCTGGGTCCCCGACCCTGCACCGGGGCCGGGGCATCCCCTGGCATAAATACAGGTTGGAGGATGAAGGGGTTGAGAGAAGCCCTGCCGAGAAGGACTTGGGGGTCCTGGTAGATGCAAAGCCGGACATGAGCCAGCAATTTGTGCTCGCAGCCCAGAAGGCCAACCGTATCCTGGGCTGCATCCAAAGCAGTGTGGCCAGCAGGTCGAGGGAGGTGATTCTCCCCCTCTGCCCCACTCTGGTGAGACCCCACCTGGAGTCCTGCATCCAGCTCTGGAGCCCTCAGCACAGGAAAGACATGGACCTCTTGGAGCAGGTCCAGAGGAGGGCCACAGCAACAATCTGAGGGATGCAACATGTCTCTGATGAGGACATTTGTTCAGCCTGGAGAAGAGAAGGCTCCAGGGAGACCTTATTGCAGCTTTCTAGTACTTCAAGGGGGTTTATGAGAAAGATGGGGACAGACTTTTTAGCAGGGCCTGTTGCAACAGGACAAAGTGTAACAGTATTAAACTAAAAAAGGATAGATTTGGACCAGATATAAGGAAGAAATTTTTCACACTGAGGGTGGTGAAATACTGGCACAGGTTGCCCGGAGAGGTGGTCGATGCCCCATCCCTGGAAACATTCCAGGTCAGGCTAGACAGGGCTTTGAACAACCTCGTCTAGTTGAAGATGTCCCTGCTCATTTCAGGGGGGGGTTGACTAGATGACCTTTATAGGTCCCTTCCAACCCAAACTATTCTATGATTCTGTGATTTTATGATTGAAAACAGATTGCTGTTTTCAATCAATTAGAATACAGTCATTACCCTTTGGTTATTGTTGTAAGATGGCAAGTACAAAATATGACAGAAATTAAAAGCTCATTCCCACAAAGAAAACTAAATCCATGACTGAAGTTGTACCATCAGGTTTTGTAGTCATTTTGCATTCTTTCCCACTGAAAAGCCCTATCAGATCTTTGGGATGTGACCAACTAATCCACTTAATACTTATTTAATTATCTCAGCATTAATTTGGACCAGATATAAGGAAGAAATTTTTCACACTGAGGGTGGTGAAATACTGGCACAGGTTGCCCGGAGAGGTGGTCGATGCCCCATCCCTGGAAACATTCCAGGTCAGGCTAGACAGGGCTTTGAACAACCTCGTCTAGTTGAAGATGTCCCTGCTCATTTCAGGGGGGGGTTGACTAGATGACCTTTATAGGTCCCTTCCAACCCAAACTACTCTATGAATCTATTCTTCTAAAGGTGAAATAACAGAACTATGAGGGCATTTAAACATCTGACAACAGATCATGGTCATTACAAATAAATACATAAATTAGCAATGTGATCCAATTGAATGGTCAATATGATTATAGAAACCAAAATTTTTAGGATGGATTACAAAAAGAAGGACAAAATAAAACAGAAATCAAAATTATGAAGTAATAAAGCAGTATTCACCTTTCATACAGTTTTAAAACCACAAAAGAACCTAAGTGAACTGAAAGGAGGAAGAGTGGTCTCCATTCTAGGAAGAAAAATTAGTGAAAATTTAGAATCATTATATAAGCTTTCCATGAGTCTGTAGATACAAAATTTAACAGAAAATGTAATTTTAAAATATAAATTAAAATATATTTACAGATACTTTTTCAATAGCACTGAAAAAGAGCAAGAACTTTTGCAAGTAGCTGATGCAGAATACAAGTTAATTTTCAAATATCTTAAGCAGTATGCGTGAGAGCTTTAAAAGAAAAAGAAAATAAAAATAAGAGAAAGAGAAAGAGAAAGAGAAAGAGAAAGAGAAAGAGAAAGAGAAAGAGAAAGAGAAAGAGAAAGAGAAAGAGAAAGAGAAAGAGAAAGAGAAGATGTTACTCTAGGAGCCTGAACTTACTAATTAGGTTAATTTTCAAAACAAAAGGAAAAAAAAATCATGAGAAGAAAAAGAAATACATGTGTGTAGCACAGCAAGAAAAAACACTGCACCAACCCACACAATTTCAATAAAGTTTGAACATTAATATACAAAATTTTTAACGAAGAAGTTGGAGTTCAATTGAGAATTTTTCACCTAAGATAGTTTTATTTTTTCATTCTTTTAAAATGTCAATGGAAATTTCACAACATAAACTTTCATGTGTATACATTCATACAGAAATTTTCTAGCCATGTTATTGTGAAGGCAGAATGTGAAATATTTTGCTGGAAAATATCACAAATTCCAATCCAAGACCACAGGGGTTGTACAGAAAGCCAAGAATCTCTTGGAAAAGATCTGTTTCTGAGTATAGGTTCACAGATGAAATAATAAAACTGCAGGTCTCCAGGGATAATTTTTTATTGCCCCCTTGCCTGAAATATTTCTAAAATATTAGAAATATTTTCTTACAAAAAAAAGGGTTATTTTGTTCAATGTGTGAATGAGCAAAACAGGATTGAAGTCCTCTCATCTATATAAAGAAAAGTTTTGAAAATAAATATTAGATTTTTTTTATATAAAACAAATTGTCTAACATTACACTGTACATACAACATTCAAAATTTTGCAACTCAGAGTAGCCTGTGCTCACTGAGATACCAAATTCAATTTTAAGTTATAGTTCTGCATTTTCAAATTTCCATGCTCATGCATTTGCCAAGAATTAAAAGTTTATACATCTGTAAAAGAGATATGACAAATTTTTATATCTGTAGTAAATACGTTTTAAATAATATTATATACTACATACCTTATAAAATATATTATTAAACAATCTTCTTGAGAATGAACAACAGGAACATTTTGGTATTGAGAATTTGTATGCCTGTTCATGCTCTCACCAGTTTCAGCAGTGTTTACCTAAAGCTGATTTTAACATTTCACTTTAATTGAAAATTAGATAGTCTTATGCTTATCAATTAAGCTTTTAAAAAAATAATTAAAGTGTAAAGATGCTTCATATGAGCCATATTTAAGCATTGTGTCTGTATGCAGATTCTTCAATAAAATTATGTTTAACTTCAGCTTTCCTTTTTAAAAGATAGTGGTTGTTATTTTGCAGGTGTGAAATATGATCTCAGTCACACCAACAGTAAGAACTGCTAAAGGCTTTTTTATTATTCACACATGCACTTGGATGCATTTAGAGATATAACTTGCAGATTTGCAACCAGAACCTCAAAATACAGTTATAAGCAAACAAGAAAAATTTCATTCCTGCATGGAATGCAGGTGAATATGGCGGAGTCCACACTGAGGCTCATTCATATATATTCAGTTGCAGTAGTATAGCCCAGACATTTACTCCACAGCATACTTCTCTTGCATGTTTTCTCCCTAAATTGGCTCAGCAAGGACTCCCTACACCAAGGACATTTACACAGAAATTTCAATACAGCAATGACCTAATGAGTCTCTGTATTGTACAGAGAAGAAATATGAAAGTACTGTGTCCAATTTAATTAGAAATATTTTAATCATTAGATTTATTCATGTAAATAGTTTCTAGAGTAATTTTTTTTTATTGTAGGTTTTGATACCACAGAGGAAGCAACTATCTTTATTCTGTTAGCTGCTCATGCTTCCTTACAGCTCTTCTTTCTGTTCTCTCATATTTATTTTAACACTCAATTAATGCTTAAGTTTTAATAAGTCATTATTTAATTCAATGACTGTCCAACATGCATGTAACATGTAATGATGGGATTTCTATTCCTCCCATTGTCTCTTCTCACTAAGGCTGGATTTTCTCAGAAATAACTGAATGGATTACATTACTTTATCTGAAGAAGTATTTGGTTCAGAGAAAACATAACCAAAATATCAATCATAAAATTTAGGAATTAAATTATCAAGAAAGTTAAAATGTCACTGTAAAAAAGACAAGTATGTGCAAACTCAGACCTAGTCTGATTCTCAAAATAAATTGAAAATCTTTGTGTAACATCAAATGCTGAAAGTGGTGCTTCTCATTCTGGCTTTTTAGTGTCTTCAACAGAGGTTGATGAAGTTCAGATACATTTTCTGTCTGAATAAGGAAAATTCACTGAGAAACCAAATAAATATTACTTATAGTTTTATTTTAATGCTTTTGAATAGATATTGGTCACCACTTCTTTGGACAGCAATAGCTGTCCAGCAGTAGTCTAAGCAGCATTGTATTTTCTAAGTAGCATTGTAATAGGTAATTGCACTTCCAGTATTAGTAAAAGTCTTAATCATAATTTAATCTAGAAAATGGAACTTAGATGTACTTAACAGTGAACAGTGAAAGCACTGTCTTTAAAAGAGTAAAAGGGTCGTAGGAGGAATACACTGTATTTTATTTTGATCTTACTAAAACAAAATTCCATTATTTTACCACTTGGTAAGTTAATTTTGTACAAGTTAGCAAAACAATCAGTAGTATGCCACAGAGGTGGGTCTGGACACTATGGATACTGCAAGACTTTTCAGGTAATATCTATGAGAGAATTAATGCCTCTGAGCCATGTATAATCTGTTTGTGTTGTGGAAAGAGCATAACTTCTGTGGAACAATGTGACTTAGCACAGCTCAGCCCCTGAGTACAAATTCTGGTTGGGGGCTGCTCAGAAAAACTCTTTGAGTAGTTATGTCCTAGGAGAAGGCAGATTCCTTTGGTCCTTCAGCAAAGAAGCAGTATATAATAGTTTTATTATTATACAAATTCATAACTGAAAGAAATTGCAAGAAAAAGGAGTGTTAGTACTGCTGGAAGACTAAACAAGACCAAAGAAGAATTAATATAAATTGAAATGGAAGGTGGAAACAAAAAGTTTTGATTCATATATTTGAAAGCAATGAACCCTGCCAGGAGCCTTAGGATTTAAAAATAAAACAAACCCAAGAAAACCATAGAAAAATCCTAAATAACATTTATATAGAGCTTCATCATCCTGTGAAAGGTACCAATCTAGTTTTCTGTGACAGCAAAGGACCAGAGCTGATCACCCTGAAGTGTTTTTATAATCCTTTGTTTTTCTGAAATACAATGTAAATCCCAATGCAAAGTGGGAGAGAGATCAAACATGAAGTACCTCACAAACATGGGACTTCACTTCCCTAGAAGGTATCTTCTATGGCTATGCACCTCTATGCAGTAAGAATGTTTAAATCACATACTTTGAGTCTGTTAAGTTACTCAAAAGAGGAAAAGTTAGTGAGAATGAAACATAACATATGTGGTGGGAAATTCCAGAAAGGTTGACTTGCTGATTCATTTCTCCTCTACAGTGCACATGAAAATTTCAGTGCCTGTGTACAGTACAGTGAGAAGTAGACCATTGGAATGATCATTGCCCAAGACCTCTTTAGGGAAAACAAAGACTAATCATAGAAAAATGCTGAAGACAAGGACATTCTTTCAGTCACACTAAGTTCAAGTACTTTTATGCCTCTACTTAGAGAGGATTCACAGCTCTGAATCCTCTGAACTAGGCATCTATGCTGTTCCTTTGATGAACTAAGCTGCCTCTTCGTTTTTACAAAAGCAGGGGATTAGAGCCTCTGACCCAAAAGTGAGAGGTGTACCCTGAGATTCAGTCACTTAAATATAAGCATCTTTTGCCATTTGAGTTATCTCACCAGCTCCTCAGCTACTTCTCCAGAAGGGTTTGCATATCCTATAAAGCCTGTAACATACCTGACAGAGGTATGTGAATAGCTCAGATGGCATCTCCAAGGGCTCTTTCAGGCTCCTATTTTAGGCATCTGACATCCCATACATAGCATTTCCTGCCCTCTCCGTGTAAATTTAAGTGAGCATCTCTCAACTCTGGTACCATACCCTTGAAATCAGTTTAGAATTTTCATGAATGGCAAGAGCAGGGATGCTTCCACAGGGAAAATGAGACAAAATGGAGAATGACCACAGCACAGGAAGGGCAATGAGTGCCCAGAGGACCTGAACTGGGCTTTGTTGGTGACAGTAGCAGGCTCCAGTGACAGCCCAGTGATCGTCAGAGAAGGCAAGGTAGTTAGTCAGATATGATTCTCTGCAGCACGTCCAGCCAGGAACAGCAGGAGATGGGACCGGACACACACACATCCCCCTACAACATACCTTGGGCAGGGACCAAGTGCCACAGGCTGAGTGCTGAAAGGAAGCTCAGGACCCCATGGGCAAGGGGTAGGAGGAGGTCCCAAAGGAGGTTGGTAAGGGATATTAGAGTTTATTGGTGCCCCCAACGGGCACTAGATGAGGTCCTCTGTGTACACAGGCAGAGACTCTCCACTCTCCTTGCTGTAGCCGTGCCCATGTACACAAGAAATCAGGTTTGGTTAGATCACCAATGGAGGCATGTCTCTGGAGTTTTAAGACATTCAGTGTATGAAGAGAGAATTAAGTTCTACTTTTAGAACAGTTCAGGAAGATAAAAAGCATTCATGTAAAGATGAGATTAATTGTTTTAGAATGAACAGAAACTTCTCCAAGCCAGACAATTCTCCTTTTACTGCAAGTTAATGGATCTGGTCTAATGCACTCAGCTGAAAAGAGCATTTTACTTTTCACATAGTTAAGAAGAATGACTGTTGTGGTTTAAACCTGGCTGTCAGCTAAGCACCACACAGCCACTCACTCACTCCACCCGCCTCGTTAGTGGGATGGGGAGAAGAATTGAAAAAAAAGGTAAAACTCATGTGTTCATGTGTTGAGATAAAGACAGTTTAATAGGACAGCAAGGGAAAAGAAAGAAAAAAAAAAGAAAATACAAAACAAGTGATGCACAATACAATTGCTCACCACCTGCTGACTGATGCCCAGCCAGTTCCCTAGCCTCGGTGCCCCTTGGCAATTTCCCCCAGTTTATATATTGAACATGACATTGTATGGTATGGAATACACCTTTGTCCAGTTTCGGTCAGCTGTCCTGTCTGTGTCCCCTGCCTGCTCCTTGCTGGCAGTGCATGAGAAGCCAAAAAATCCTTGACTAATGTAAGCACTACTTAGTAACAAATAAAACTTCAATGTTTTATCAACATTATTCTCATACTAAATCCAAAACACAGCACTATACCAGCTACTAGGAAGAAAATTAACTATCCCAGCCAAAACTGGGACAATGACAAAGGAGCAGCAACAAACTATGAAGAAATTAATAGTTTCATCTATGAATAGCAAGGTATTCTCAACATTATTTTGTGAAGTATCATTATTTTTATTTTGATAGGAATGCAGGAGTACATAAAGTTGAAGGCCAACTTTTCAAACTTAGTGGTTTGCTATCCACTTGGTCCATTGAAGGTCACATGATGAGTCACTGACAGAACTAGGAGTGATGCCTGGGTTTCCTAAATTCCAGTCGTGTCCTTCAGCCACTGGTTCACATTTCATTTTTTGTAATATTTAAAAGTTCATATAAGCTGTAGTTTGCCACTTATGCTCATTCTCTTTCCTTTTTTTTCCCCTCTCTCACACAGATACACAAACTTTAAAAAGCATGCAGTATTTATACATTTATAAATTAATTTGTATATATACATTTACGGTAGTTCTTATCAGAAGAGCAAGTTGAAATAAGCCTTTAAAGCAAGCAATATTTAAGTACTATAGAGATGGATCTTACCTCACACTGGGAAGCTAAATTTCCTGAACTTAAGGAATATCACAAGTAGGATGATCATTGAGCACAAAACACACAGTCTTTTAGATACAGCTATTTTCATAGTCACTATGAAAAGTAGTCATTCAGGTAGAACTGCAAAAACAGTAGTGATGACAAACTAATTTAAACATTTTTTTTAATTTAAAAATGAGCACAATTGTAGTGTTGAAAGTAATATGTCAAGTGAGTATAGAATTAACCAGTACCAGCAGTCCGTGTTTGCTAAAATATTTGAGATGAGAGCAAGTTCAAATGGCAAGGACGGAACATAGTAAAATTAAATATAGTTTCAGGTTTATTTCTCTCTCAAGCATGTAAAAGGATAGTGAAGAAAAAATGTGTTCAAAAATAGCTCAAAAGAAATATGGCATGAATATTTTCTTACTGAATGAGGCATGACAAGATAATGGATCTAGAATAACATCAAGCTCAGTATTCACTGTCAACTAGAGTTCATTGTAACTTAGAAAATTTCACTTTGCTGTGACTATAGGGAATAAATTTGCCTGATCTCATGAGAATACAGAGAACTTTGCAGACAGCATGTTAAAAATCACCCTTCTTTTACTGTCAATATATGAAAATATTGATGGGGACTAAATAAACTGAATTTTGTCTTCTCTATTATTCACAGGGGGGTAGCTTTTCAAAGGAAAATGGTATTTACTGGGATTTTTTGTTGATTTCCACAACAGCTGGACATATTAATATTAAACTGTCTTTAACATTCTAAGGTAATTAGAAGTTTCTTAATTTTGATTATTTAGTGTTGGATTCGCACATTTCTGGATTGTTTGTTAATACCACTGTAAACCAGTTCACACATGGGTAGGCAATCATGTTTGAAAAGAGCACCAGCAAATTAAGATGACCCCACTAGAACTGCCTTTCTGATGATGCTACCATAAACACATTGTCTTGTATCCCAGATTACATGACTCTCAGGCCATTGCTTGCTTAGACTGTGTACTGGGGAATGGCAGGCTTGTAAAAATACTGTTACATTTTTCATAGTTTTGTTGGGGAAGACCAACCTCTGTACTTGGGATTAGCCACTGCCCCAGGGAACAGCCTTATAAGAACTGCCATGGGACACCATGGTCCATGCCACAATTTATATCTCAGAACTGTAAGAACAGTTTCTTATATTCATTATCCTTCTGTGTATCAACAGTGACAGTGGTATCAAATACCAATGCCACAGGGGTATATTTGGCATTTTTGTTCAGATGGACCATAGTGGCAAGTATACATATATATGGAATCAAAAAAGGCTTGGCCTGTGTGTTAAGAATTCTCATAATGATCATAGCAAATAGCCAGGCATGGTACGTAGTGGCAGGTTGCTGAAAAGTCTGATGACTTCTTGGAGAACTCAATCTTCCAACAATGTAGAGAGAAGGGAATAGAGGACTAGGCAGGCAACACTGATGGAGACACTATAGGAGAAATGTCAAAGTGCAAAATGAGAGTCCCAAGTAACACTGAGATGCAGGTACATGGAAGATCCAATACCTCTACTAGAGAGCTACAGGTTAGTTCAGGACTGAAAAGATCAAAATTGCCTTGAGAATTATACTCAACATTAATAAGCTACCTAGCCTATGCTTTATTCCTGATGGTGGAAGTTTATGTAGTAAAAAGGGGCTTTGTTCATGTAGACTCTAATAAAACAAAACATTCAAGGACCATTCTCATGCCTTGAGACCAAGTGGCACAGCATGATTTGTGTGCACACAACTGAACACTCTCACTGTGCAGAACAGGGACTCTTCATCCACAAAGACAATTGGAGGCAGTCCCTGGCACGTGCTTCCTCCTGAGCCATGCCTGGGTAAGGCTCAGAGAAGTTAGCTGGCCCAATCGAAGAGAGAACAGGGAAAGTGCTAACAATTTTACAGTATAAATGACCGTAGGTCACTGCTCAGATGCATGACCTGATCTGTTTCATTGACTAGTATAGCCACAGGAATGAAAACAGAATACAGCTTAGGATTAGCTTTCAATGGAGATTTGATCTGACAGAATCAAACACATTTGAAGATTATGGCCCGTATGAAATGGATGCAAGCTCCAAACCTGGCTCACTGAAACTGGTAAGCCGATTTCTTTAGCAGGAATATTATATTCCTTTCTGGTAGTTATCAAAGGCAATGCAGTTTTCAGTTCCCTGCAATGCCTGTTAGCAAATACAGTATTAATTTTCAGTGATATGTTGCTGTCTATTTTGTGAATATAATGCACAATTTTCATGATGCTCACACAAATACAGATTTCCCTCTCTGACCAGAGAGAACTATGGCTCACTCTACAGTATTAAAGTTTCCAGTACAATATATGGCACAGCTTAGTAAATCAGTATGCTAGACATTATAAATGTCCTTGTCGCAGGGCAAGATTTCACTTGTCTATTTTCTCTTTCATGCCCTTCATGTGACTGTTAATAGTCAGACAAATGGCTCATCCAGCAGCAGACATGCTTCTGAATTAGAACCAGATGGGAGTCTGCCATCCCTCAGTACAGTTCAAAACTTCCGATTGTTTTGCTTCCTTCTAAAAGGGTCTGATCTGTAGCAAATCTGGCCAATTCCATGTATTCCCAGTGGGAGCAATTAATCATCAAAGTCTGACTTCTTTGGATCTGGGTTTAGTGGGATGATGCTAATCTCCCAAATCTTCTTAAAAGAGTTTTGTTGCATACAGAACATTAATTTGTTGTATTTGGCTGTTTGCTACTCAGCAGTTGCAGCTGCTTACTGTGGTCTTCATTACTGTCATTTCTGATTCCTCTTTTCATGTTCATCACATTGTCTATGAGTGTCTACCCAATCTGGCCTAGCAGAGTGCATATCAGTATTCTGGTGGTCTAAGCTAACCAGGTGATTAATAGTAAAAACCAAATCCTATAGATCTGACAAGCCTTTTCCAATGTGACCCTCAGGACTACAAGATTGAAAGCATAACATGATTTAGAACAGTAAACTCTTGTATACAAGTACTGTACAAATGAGGAAAAGCATGGATTATGACCATGTCTTAGATGATGCAGTATCTTCTTTCACATAATTACTGCTTGTAAATACCAGTAATAGATTATTTGCTGTTTCCATCTAAAATTACACTGCATCATTATTATAAATGGGGGAAAATCTAATAACTCCAGGTCACAAAATCTGCCTTGGATCTGAAACACTAAAGGAGCCTTAATAACAACCACATTATAATAATACACAGGCAGGATATAGGCTTTTTATATGATAGTAGTGTGCTAAAGGAAAAACATTCACAATAGTCTGTCCCTGGAGAACTCATTATCACGTGTCAATAAAAAATCCAAACGTAACACTGACAATCCCATAGCTACAGTTGCTGCTTTTTAAAACTTCTTGAAGAATGACGTAAATGTCTGAAGTGAAAGATTCTGTCCAATTCCTTTGCAGGCATGAAAGGTAGGGGCATCGCTCGACAGGTAATCTTTCTCTAAAGGTTATGAAGACATACTGTGTTTGTCCATATCCAAGGAAAGTTAGTGAGATAACACAGGGTCAGGTGAGAGTGATAGTACAAGTTAACCAGAAGACTCAAAAAAAGTCCAAATGATTTATATTTTGCTGACAGTTGAGCTCTACTATCCACTCCAAACAGCTCAAGAGGATGTAAAAAAATGTAAAAAAATTAGATTAAACCTCTTTAGCTTGTTGATCATGTTGAAGACAATAAGACCTGTGACAGTGGCTGTGCACCCAGCATGGGAGGAGGAAGAATGGTTTCCAAGGGTAGATGTGAGTTGATGGGCCAGTATACAATGTCAGTGGTTTCAAAACTTAACATTACATTACAAATATGAGCAGAGATCTTTTAAAGAAAACCCTCAAATTACAGTTAAAGAGAGAACTTGCTAAGATGCTTAGGAAACAGAAGTGCTGTGTGACATGATTTAAAGGAAACCAAATGTTAGCAGGTGGGAATTTGATTGTGCCTGAAGAACTTCTTATAACAGAACTTCTTACAGCAGAGCTTATAAGAACATAGATATGAGCAACATAAGCAGAACAAAAGTATATTTTTAAAAGATCTTGCCACCAAAAGTGGTCAATAGCAGGCACTTATTGGTATTGTTTCATGTAATAGCAATGGGAGAAGATTTATCTTCTGTGAACTCATCCAGTTTCACTTACCTCATGTGAACTTTTACCATCCATTGCACATTCAGTCAAGGAGCTCCAAAGTTTCTTGATACAGTAAGGATCATTTCTCTTTGACTCTTTCAGATCTTGATTCTTACTTTGTATGATGCCTCCTAGGTCTCATATGAGAAGAGTGAGCAATCAATCCCAAAGCACACTTTTCATGTCATTCATGATTTTATAGACTTCCATCATATCTGTCATGTTTTCACTAGTATATCATAAATATGTTTTCTATCACATGTCCACCTAAAGTATCCCTTTTCATAAATCCCAGGAAGGAGCTCTAGCCTGTGTGGTCATACTCTTTGCAGGGGTAATTCCATGGTGGCCTGTTTTGGTTCTTTCCCCGTTCAGCCACATGTTTTACTATTTAGTAATAGGGTTATTAGAGTAGGTAAAATTTAAGTCTAAAATTCTGATCTCAGTGCAAGTGAAATTGTAAGTACAGTTCCTTTAGTAAAGCTTTTTGCCTGAATGAATTGTGCAGAATTAGATTTTGAAGTATGTGGAGAGAAAACCCTTTTTTTTTTCCTACACTAGCAACATCTTAACATCTGCTTGATTCTGTTGTACATATCATTAAGGCATAAAAAGACTAATAAACAAAATAATTGGTCTTAGCTAAACATAAAGGAAATGTGTTTATTTTATTTATACTTACTAGGATAAAGCTTAAAAATTAATCATCTTGCTTTCATAGTATTAATTTTGATCCAGTGCACACTATTTGAAGTTAAATACAAATCATATATGATATTTTAATATGAAATTCAGCATTTTCTATATAGAAATTAAAATCAAAATAGTACAAGAGTTCTTCTTGAGATTAATACTAAGGATATTTGCCTTTTAAGGATAATCATTTTCCTTCTCCCTCCTTCTGTTTTAGGGAACATCCCATATTTCATTTGTGTGTCACATGAGTAAGGGAAAGGTTGAAACAGATAGCATTCATACAAAGGTTTTTTTTAGGGGATGAAATCACGCTGAAGAGACATAACCTTTGCCTCTTCTGACAGTTTTCCCAGAAGCAAATTCTATACTTCTCCATTCTACACAAAAAACAAGGGCTGTGGTCAACTCAGATCAGCTTATCACTCTGGTTCACTATGGGACAAGTAATTTTACCAACATAGAGAAGATGGTGTAGAGGTATGAATGGGAAGTCAGGGTTCCCAGACTGAGGGGAACGAAAACCAGTGTAAGCCAGCTTTCTAGATAAGAGAAACATATGTGAAATCACTCTCTGTGAAACTAACCACAAAGCTCAAAAAAGAGAAAAATGTTTTCATTTCAGGTTGTTTTGAGACTGGAGTGAATTCCACAGCTGAAGAAACATTCTGAATGTGGGAAGCAAACAAAATCTTCAGTTTTTTGCACTTGCAAGCTAGGTAAGTGAGTGTTAAACACAGGAATAAAGTAAACATCTTTCATGGGGTACACAGAATAAACGATTGCCATATGTTGTCACCAATAAGTTTTACTTCAAAAGACCTCTGAGTACTGTTTACAGAATAGAGTTCTGCAACAAAGTGGTCATTGGTGTATTGAATTTCTCCCAAGAAGCCTTATTAAAGCTTTCTGAAAATTTTTATTCAGGCTTAACACTCGGCAAATAGATGACCGTAGTCCTTAGGAACTTTGCTGTGTTTTCTTTTTGCAGTGTTTTGAGAAGATTGCAGAATGACTGCTGGCTGGTGGAAATGGGTCTTTAAAGTTTAGAGGAGAACTAAGTGTGAGTTTCAGAGAAGAACTGAGGTAAGAATTGAGACTTCATCAAAAATTATCTTGGATCCTACAATGAGACTTCTGCTTGAATACTGAGAAATCTGGTCAGTGAGAAAAAAGTGTTGGAAAACAGTAAAAGAAGATGTAAGGGCATTCATTCCCAAGGAGGACTTCCAAATGATCATCTCTCATCTATCTTCACTAAAGGCTGTTTTATTTCTCCAGACTGACTTGTACACCAAACCTGATGTCAGACAACAACAATATATATAGCAGTTTTAAAACAAGAATTTTGTTGGATTTTGTTTGTTGGGGTTTTTTATAACCTTTGTATGATAATAACTACAGTAACCTTGCAATGCCAAAAGGCAAGTTTGGAAAGTAGTTAGTCTATCTGCAAAAACTGCAGAATATATTACTGCGTATAGCTAAACTTGTTGTGCCTTAAGGTTACTTTATCTTACAATACGGGTACTTTGAGGCCCAGACATCAACAGGTAAGTATGCAGTACAGATACAGTGGTAGCTATTTAACACTGAATTCAACAAATGCTTATGTTAATATAGGTGTGTTGTAAATTTGTTAATATAATTTATTGGTTACATCTTTACTCTGAAAAAGACAGTGGCTGTGATGATTGTGGAAACATTCCTGGCAAATCAACAGAAACCCAGTAAAGATTGAGCAAATATATGGTTTTATATAGATGAGTAAATATAGTAATGGCTATCCAAACATGCTGCAGTTTATGAGGAAGAAGTTTCTCATTGTTCATGGTGGATTGTTAGCTGTAAAACGGCATGCAGCTAAGGCAAAACAAAATATTTTTTTCTAACATGGGGTCTAGGAATATGAGGCTTGAGAATGTTTTATAGATATAAAATGTGGAAATACAAAAAAGGAAAACCAGGCTGCAGTGGAAGCAACAAATGAGCATCATCGCATTACCTATATTCACACAGATCATTTGATTATAACAGCAAAATGAGTAATGTTGCTTTCCAAAATTCACTCTTAGCTGAAGTGAAACCTCTTGGTAACACTAAAGCTTCATGTGTTGCTAACAGTTTATTACATCTTCTTTCAGCTGAAGAGATAAGTCTCAGCTGAAAAAGGACATATTCTTCTCTATGGCACTAATTCTTCAAAACACAGGAATTCCAGAATGTTCCAAAGTCACTTGACACTGCATAGTCATAGGAGAGCAATACATTTTCTGCCTGATTGTTTTCAAAATAGAAATTAAAATTGTTATCAAATACCTGAGAAAGTAAAAAGATCCCAAAAACAAATTATATGAAATTTAATTAATATATCACTTGCAGAAAATAATGCTGTGCTTAGTAGTGAATGTAAAATTATTTTCTTCTAATTTCCCAACTTTTTACAGGCTGCATCATAGAGCAAAATACACTACTGATAATTTACTATCTTATCTTGAAGATTGTGTAAAAAATGTTATAAATCTGTGTTTTCATCTGCTAAAACATTTATAATTATTAATTATTTAATTTCAACATCTTTGAATATAAAGACGAAGTGTGTGCTTAACAGATTAATGTTTGTACTCTGTTAAAACATCTGAAAATGTGTTTTTCATCAGTTAAGCATTATTTCTAAATAGCAGATGTGGAATATAAAATTAAAATTTTAATTTTATTTTCTTTGAAAATATCAAATTATGGCAATATCTTCAAAGACTGAATATTGCAAATATTTTTTAAGTCTTTTGCAGTAGGTTCAAAATATTTAATTTTATTTTCTTTTTTGGTTTATTTTATTTTGTGATATAGAATTAAATTTGAATGAAGAATATTAGAAGACTTATATGTACTGGGCTTTATAAAAAATTTCCCTGAAAGGCATATTGCAACAAAGAATTGTTGACCAAATTTTTTTGTAATAAATGTACCTCTTCTCTTCAATATATCCAAAGAAAGCAAAAGAAATTAAAGGGAATTTTGTTCAGTGTTATGCTTTATTTTTCAAAAAATCTGAGATCTCTTTTTTTTCAGTAAACAAAAATTACGATAATGTAATTCAGTCACTGAAAAAAATAATGTTTAAAATACTTTAGCATTAAGATTTATAAAATAAATATTTAAATATGAAGTGAAGTCTTGAATCTTGATAAAAAGATCAATAAGGATGTGTTTGTATAAGGAATGCTGTGAACTGGGAGATGTGTTCATGTTTCCACAGTCTTGTACAAGGAAAAGGTCTACGTTCAGAATCCAGTTATTGATAATCTATTGATAATAAGTACCACCTCTGAGGTAGTGGTGGAAAGAGTATTTTCTCCGTGAAAGATTAAGAAACTTGCTAACTATTGATACTGTCAAGGTCAAGTTTAAATTTAATCTAGAGTCACACAAATTGATTAAAAAGTAGTTCTACTGAAATGCATTAAAACTGATAATAAATACAGTTTAAAACAATTTATTCATGTATATAACAATGTAAATTTAACAACATCAGAAATGTATAGAAGAAAAAAATACTACATGACACAAAGTTGCCTTCTTAAAAGGCATTTAAATTACAGCATTTTCCTTATTTTACCAGTTTTATTTTTGGTAAATTTTCCCTTAGCTAATGGAAGTCAAAGCAATAGTTAAATGTAGTAAAATATTGTAAAATGGGAGAAAAAAAAAAGGGTGTTATGTACTCAAGCACTGACTGAAAAATGAACTAAGATATGTCGTCTGTAAGGACCCCTCAAAGCTATGATTCTTGGGACAAAGAGGAGTGCAGTCACTACAGAAGTTGTCCATCAGTACGGCGCTTTCTTGAGTATGAGTTTGTGGAAGTCAGAGAACTGACAGAAACGTCATGATACCCTAACTTCTGAAAATACTAAACATAACAGGATTTTGTTGTGGATTTTTTTCTTCAGTTTTTGAGAAAAAGAAGCAGGGAGAAGCTTAGTCCTGGTTCTAGGAGCTACATGGCATAAATTAATGAACTGTGGATATTGTTGATACAATAAATACAACATAATTCCCATAATATTATAATATTTTATTATGGTGTCTGTTAAAAATATACTAAGGTAGAATTCCTCAAGATATTTGCTAGGATTGTTTTGAGTGACTAACAAAGTGCAAGGTTAAACTGCAATAACAATAACCACAATGATAATATCATAAGTAGTGATATAAGACTGATATAAATGTAAATTAATATTTCAGATATTCTCTAAGAAAAAAGTGTTGTTTAGTTCAATAGTGCTTCAGTCTTTGCTGGAGGCAGCTGCAGCACTGTTGTTAACTTATATCTCCATTTCTATTTTCTCTGACTGTGTGGTAAAAATTTCAGACTAACTAGTTAGAGATGAACCTACCAAAGTAACAAATGTTCAGTTAGGTCTCCTTCAGCCATCTAGGGAAATAACTCAGCATGCCAAGCAGCCTGAACTTAATGCTGTGCTACTGCTAAGCTACTTCTGTTACTCATGCCAAAGAGACTAGAGGCATTCTATTATCTTGAAAGTAGAGCTACACTGCAAAATTTAAAGTTTGTAGCAGAAAGAAAACATTAAAAAAAAAAAAGACTTTATATAGCATCTTTCTATAGAGTATCTTCATAGGATCTCTGGAGGTCATCTGGTCCAAACCCCCAAACCCAAAGCAGGGTCACCTACAGCAGTTTTCCCAGAACTGTGTCCAGTCAGATTTTGAATCTCTCCAAGGATGGAACTCAACAACTTCTCTGGGCAACCTGTTTTCATATTTGACCACCCTCACAGTAAAAAAAAAAGTTTTGGTGTTCAGATGGAATTTCATGTGTTTTAATTTGTATCCATGGCCTCTTGAACCATCAGTGGACACTACCGAGAAGAGTCTGGCTGCCTTTTCCTCATTCTCTGCCATCAGAGATTGATATATAAATATTAATTTATACACATTGATAAGATCCCCCCTTGAACCTTTTTTTGTCCATGCTAAACAGTCCCAGCTCTCTCAGCCTCTCCTCATATGACCAATGCTCTGGTCCGTTAGTAATCTTTGAGGTCCTTTGCTGGATTTGTTTCAGTATGCCCATATCTTTCTTATACTTTCTTTCCCCACTTATATCTTACTTTATTTCCTGTAACAAAGCTTTGCTGCCTGGTTTTCCTACAGAATCCTTCTAGGAAGGATTTAATTTCTAATTTTAGGCAGCAGAGACACAGTGGAAAGTGGAAAGTCAGGAAACTTGTCCGAATATCCATGGCCAGATCTTCACGTGGGGCCTGGGATCAGTCATCAAGTTTCTTGAACCCTACAGGAACACTCAGAGGAGGCAAGGCCATTGCAAAGAATGTAAATGAATTGTCTGCGTTGTTCTTTGAGAAGAAACTTGCAGTTCTGAAGCATGATATTTTTGATAGGTAGTGGGGAGGTGTCTGTGGAATAATCGCTGGGGGTGGCTTAGAAATCAAACTTACATTCAAGCTCTAAGTACAGCATTGAAGCAGGGTGGAACGCAGCTAATGCACAACGAGTCTGTACCATGGCAATTCCCTAGGCAACCCTAGATGTTGGCAACATCAGGGGAACTTGGTGTGCTGACTCTGGGAGAAATTGCATGGAGAGTGGAGCGCAGTGGATACATCATGGCCATGCTCTGTGAACAACGGAATCTAAAGGTGCGCAGTGTACATTAATAAGCTGCACATTGGATGCCCTGGGCCAACAGTCTGTCAACTTTTGATGAAATGCTGTACTTGGTGTGAACTTTGCTCATTGTAATATCATTATAATACCAAAACGCACACCCATCTCAGAAGTTACCCACCTCCCAAGGTGTGACACCCCTCAATGAGCTTGTGCACTGAATTTTTCCTAGTTTGTGCCTTTAAACATGAAGCAAGAGAATTTTGGACCAATTTTAATAAAAGTATGTATGACTAGAGTCACTCAAGCTCCACCTGCAAAGTAAACCACTATAAAATAGTTTGAGAAGGGGTGGGTGTCAGGGAAGATACCATTGCTCCTGACCTTTAGGGTCCGCTGATGGGCTGACCCTCTCTTCCCCTTCTTTGGGATGCCTTTGGGTAAGATTCGAACAGTCAGCTGTCCCAAGTGAATCCCCAGGAAATTTAGGAATGTCTATAGAGTTCCTTTATTAACCCATGCGTGTGTAACCCGGCCATATTTCATTTATTGCACGTGGTTTGCAGACAGTGAATTTATCAACGGTAATCTAAAAGAATTTGTGCATCTGTTGCTTCAATAAATCGCACTATTGATTGACTCAGCCAAGTGTGTTGTCCCTGAACGCGACTGTACATTTGAGTGTGGCCGTGTTAATTCAGGAGGTGTCCGGCTGAGCAGGCAGTGTGATGCTAGTAATGCATCCAGACCCGCGATAGTCCAATAGAGGTGTTGGGCGTGACTGGACTACTAATGCAATTTGTGCATCTGTTGCTTCAATAAATCGCACTATTGATTGACTCAGCCAAGTGTGTTGTCCCTGAACGCGACTGTACATTTGAGTGTGGCCGTGTTAATTCAGGAGGTGTCCGGCTGAGCAGGCAGTGTGATGCTAGTAATGCATCCAGACCCGCGATAGTCCAATAGAGGTGTTGGGCGTGACTGGACTACTAATGCTGACTTTGGGGGACCTGCGATAGTCCAATGGAGGTGTTGGGCGTGACTGGACTACTAATGCTGACTTTGGGAATCACTCAGAACCTAAGTTCAGCCACCTCCAGTCCCTCTGATATCTGAGGATCAACTGGAATGCAAGGGGGTTTAGTTGCTGCCAAATTGCTCTGTCTCTTAACGCAACAGTGTCATGGTTTAACCCCAGCCAGCAACTAAGCACCACACAGCTGCTTGTTCACTCCCCACTGTGGGATGGGGAAGAAAATCAGAGAAGTAAAAGTGAGAAAACGCTTGGCTTGAGATAAAGACAGTTTAATACATAAAGCAAAAGCTGCACACACAAACAAACCAAAGCAAAGAATTCATTCACCACTTCCCATGGGCAGGCAGGTGTTCAGCCACCTCCAGGAAAGCAGGGCTCCATCACGTGTAACAGTTTCTTGGGAAGACAAAGACCTTCACTTTGAACGTCCCCCCCTTCCTTCTCCTTCCCCCAGCCTTACATGCTGAGCATGACATTATATGGTCTGGAATATCCTTTTGGCCAGTTTGGGTCAGCTGTCCCAGCTGTGTCCCCTCCCAACTCCTTGTGCACCCCCAGCCTACTCACTGGTGGGGTGGGATGAGAAACAGAAAAGGCCTTGACTCTGCGTAAGCACTGCTCAGCAATAATGAAAACATCCCTGTATATTATCAACACTGTTTCCAACACAAATCAAAAACATAGCCCCATACTAGCTGCTATGAAGAAAATTAATTCTATCTCAGCCAAAACCAGCACAGGAAGTTAGGGTGTGACTTAGCAGAGGATCTATCTGAAAACAAAGTTATGGTGGAAATGTTGTGGTACAAAAGACTGAACAAACAGTAGGAATTCACTAGGACTGAAGGTCATTTTGAACCTCTCGCTTAAAATTCCCTTTATGTCTGAAAACCAGAAGATGGTGAATGTGACAATAATCTTAAGAAAATCCTGAGGTGTACAGCAAAGTAACTAGAAGCTTGTAAAGATTAGTGGACACCTGGATAAATTTGACTTATATTTGGGAAAAGCCTACACGGCTTCTGTGAAGGGAAGCCCTGCTTCAGAAAATTCTTGAAGCTCTTTAAAGAGGTCAGTAAACATGTGGATATGGATTATCTGGCTAAGAATAATAGTCTTGCACCAAGTGCTTTAAGAAAATTAAAAATCCATAGGAAAGGAGAAACCAGGAATAATGGATTTCATGGTTGTGATAACATTGCTTCTGCATTCACTTGCATGCTTATGACACCACTGCTTACATTTCTACCTTCTTTAGATGGAAGGAACTGCCCCTCCACATGCCTTTAATCCCTGTTTCAGAGGTACTGAAGTTTTTATAATTTGAAAAGGACTTTCAGGAGACAGAAAAGATCTGTGCAGAAATCAGTGAAACCCAAAATATATAATACTTATTCTGGGACATTATTTTTTATTTATTAGGAGAGAAAAAAATGTCAAGTAAACAGGGAAAAATGCATAAAACAGGAATCATATAAAAGGTTTTCATTTCCTATAATTTCCAGCTGAAAAGTAATTTTTAATCTTCTCTTTCAGGTACATAGTGAGACCTTTTTTTTCAGGCAAAGGGGTTCTAGGTGAAGATAACTTCTTTTCTAGTGACAAATATTATGGGCAGATAGGCTATTCAAAGCACAGAAGTGATAAAAAGAAGATCAAAATAGATAGAGACTGCATAGCTTTTAAAAAGCAATTGGGTCATTTTCATGCAAATCCTTGCAATTTTGTCACTTAGTTGAACCACTCAACCAATTAGACTGGGAGGAAATGCATCAGCATTGAGAAATACCTACAAAATGATTTTGTAAAAAACAGTAATACAGCATAGAGGCTAACATCCTTGGGAAAGTCATCGATGCTAAGAATCTGTATCCAAACAGTAACAGAAAGACTGATGCAGCTCCTTTTCAGAACATTAAAAAAAAAAAAATCGGTATAACATCTGCACAGTTATTAATTAGGTAGTGTGATAAAGTCCCCTCTTTTCCACTGTTTTTTGCATTCTTTTTTTTCCTTCAAATTTGAAAGATAGTGTGAATAGAGAATTGTAATTTAAAGAATTATGCCTAACAGATAACTTTAATTCTTGTGCACTTCTAAGTTGGCCTGGGCAAATTCTTTCATCAGCAGTGAATTATTTGAAAAGGTCTAGCTAAACTTGAGTAATATTCAAAACATTTCTACATTCAATTGATTTATATATATCTCTCTCCAATAATGGTTAGCAGAGGTGAGCCGCTATGCTGTCTGCCCAAAAAGATGGGTAGTATTCTTGAAACCATGACATTATCTTACACAAATTCGAGAAACCAAATTTAAGAAAAGTAATTTCTAAAAAAATCTTTCCAACCTCTTTGTTGTTCTTGGCAAACCAGAACAGGCATCCTCTGGATTACATTGCTGAAGTTACAAAATAGAAATTACAGATACGTTACAGAATACATTTGAACATTCATACTTGTGAAATGCCTTATGTGTCTGATCCTACTGGTGCAAATGATGCATACAGACAGCATGCAGCTGTGAATTTACAGAATATACAGTGCAGTATTAAAGTCCTCAATGATAATCTAAGATGTGTTTAGACAAAATTAGTCTAAAGTATTTATAATAATTTCAAAATATTAAAAATAAATTTAAATAGAAACATTTATTCTGCATTAAATATTCCTGTTTATCTTGTATCATATGAGCTCTGTGAGTACGTATGTGACAGAATAATTCCCTATATTTATTTTCTTTAGGTTCTCTGGTTGTTTGCATCCAAGTAAGCATGTTACTGTGGTTTAGGCACTGGTATAATGCAGGGTGTTTGAAGTGTAAGTTTGAGTAGAGTGTTTAACCATCCTGTACATGGAGCTAAATACTGCAAGGTATCTGTGATTAAATTCATCTCACCTAACTTGACATCTGCAGTGTAGACAGCTACACCTGAACTGTTTGGATTCTTCTTACAATCAATACAGAGAAATAGTCCCTTTTAAGGTGCAATTTTATGTGACCTAGTTTAGACATCCACATTAAGGTGAGATGAATTGACTTCCCTAAGTGACTTGTTTCATTCCACGGATTACAAAGAGTTTGCTGGCGAATACACACTACACTCCCATGCACACCCAATTTGGGGATGATACAGACACTTGGCCCCCAACAGCTGGCATGAGACACACAGGCTAGTTGACATAGTTAGCTGAGATATAGATGGCTATAACTATCTAAAGTGAGGTGGTTAATTAATATCCTTATTTACTTTGTTACCATTAATGGATGTTAAGAGCGTGACCACCACCTCCAGCGAACCAGACACAGGACTTCCTCCTGCCTGGCCACTGGACTGCGGCCTGGGTGCCCTGAGGTCTCTGCTCAGTCTGAGAGACATGACTGACACTTTCCCCTCTGCAGGTTCATCCAGTAGGAAAACTGAACGTGTATCCAAGAGATACACACAGAGGCCAGTGGCACGGCTGGTCACAAGGATGGTCACAGAAAAAGCACCGTGTCAACAACACCTACGTATAGGACTCACACCAGACATAAGCACAGACAACCAAGTCCCTTCCTTCTCTTGGGCTGGGAGAGACTGAAGGTCATTAGTGCAGGTGCACATAGGAGACTCTCCAGGTACACAAGCACACGCGCAGTCATGGAAACCCCAAGTATTGGCACAGCCGTTCTCTCTGCCTGGCACCCTTGCCCAGACCCCAGACTCTCTTACCCACCCTACAGGTCCCCTACTTGTCATCTGGTCCAGTTTGGTGCTCACTGCAGACACATGCAGTCACACACTTGCCCCATGGGCAACCCAAACCCATGGGTCCCCCTGAATGACAGCACAGACCCTCTGCCCAGCCCCAGTGCCTCCTACTTGCTGGTGATTCCTTCTAGAGTTTTCTGGTGGATACATACCACATCTCCAGGCACACCCAATCTGGGAGTGCTACAGACACTTGCCTCACCAGAAGCTGGCATGGGCTGTGTCCCATGGTCCCACTCCACTGGTGTTGAGCCCCTCAGTCACCTTTTTCATGCTGCTCCCTCCCAGGAGCTGGTTTTTCAGACACACACCATTTGCCTACAGTGGCTGGAGGTTAAAGACCCACTCACTCCAGTCACTGGCACTGGCACCCCACTACCTCCTGTAGCTGACACCACAGGCCAGGGACACCTACAGCCCTGGTCTGACTCCAGTAGCTGGCACCCAGTCCATGCCCACTAGTCCCCCCAAGCAGCTGCACTCAGTCCTTGCAACACTCACACATGGGATAGAGGGTGAGATTACACAGGGAGAGAACTAAGCAGGAATTTAATGAGAAGACAGGACAGACTGATCAAGCACAGGGCTCAGTTAGACAGGAGTACTGACCAGCTCGATTTTACATGCACCCAGTCCCTTTTATACTCTGTTCTGCCTGTTCTCCTCTTTATTCCTTGCCCTGCAGAGTGGCTCTCCCTTGGCATGGTGCTATTGACCCCGTCTCCAACATCCTGCACCCTCAGGTTTGCATCCTTACCAATTACAATGTCTGGGTTTGCCAGCATTTTCTTGATTGTTGTCCGATGAGGTTTCCTGTCTTTGTTTCCACTATGTTTGTCTGTTAGGTTTGTGTCTCTATGAATATTTAGCTTATGGCTTCTACCTTTTCCTCAGTATCCCATTTGACAACATCCTTCATCAGACAATCTTAATGAAATGAACATTCCCATATTCCACATACACTTATCGATTAGTGTGAATGACCAGGTTTGGTTCTCGTTACTGCGTCCCTTATTAGTCAATTGGGTTTGTGTTTCTGTAAGTTCTTGTTTATGGCTTTCCTCTTTTCTTATTTTCCCCTTTTGCACTGAAAACCTTCCTGACCGGATACCCTTAAAAGAGCAGACACTATCTCCTCCCCCATACCCTTACAGTAACATTATAATTAATCAAATGATTTGATTCCAAGATGTTTTGCAAGATATCATTCTATAAAACTGGGAAAAATCAAACATCTTACTAACATATTGCTACACAAGTGATAAAATTTGAAAAACACGCTATTTCACAGCATGCCAATTTCTTCAAATTTGATGTGGTTTCATGTTTTTGCATGACTAAGCTGAAATAGAGCCTGAAGTTTTGAGAGCCACTTACTAAGGAACTCCCTTTGCAATATCTGTACCTCCATGGCATGAAGGAATCAGAGATTTGAACAACTTTTCAGGGTACATAGTTTCGATAGGATTATGCTTTGTTTGGGATTACATATCATTCACTAGTCAAAAAATTGACAGAAGAAGTTAGAAATGTGACCTGAAAAAATGTGACAATATCCATTTGATGACCCATTGGAACTATGCCGTTTTCAGGAACCGTGAACCGTAAACATTCCCATACAAATTTTCCATGGTGAGAAGGGGATTTCTTCAACAGCAGAGGGAATGGGTCAGCTCCTAAAATATATATTGTCAAGAAGAAAGTGTCATACAGGGAAATCTACCAGTGTAGTGCAGAATAATCTATTAACTTTTATGTCTGGAAAATTTAATCATGGAGGTAAAAAATAATACTCATATCTTATGGAAAGATGAGTATACAAGACTTAATAGAGGCTTGTGTAAGAACATTTTAAAGAAAATATCAAGTCCAGGGAACATTTTTTTTTCCCTTGTTAACATTGTGGTGCTTGTCTTTTTATGTTTAAACTTGTCTTTGTTTCAAAATAATGCTTTATGATTATTACATACTGAAAGTTGATTAAAGCTGTTCATGATAAACAAGGGGCAGAGCCAATGACCTGTAATACATTTCAATTTCCTCAGCTGTAATCCATCAGTTCCTATTAGCAGTATTTGGATTTTTTCTGCATGAGCATGTGGATACATGTAATTATAGGTTTTGATAGTGAAGAAATATTTTCAAAGGCAATATATGAAATGCCAGCCAAAGACTCTAGAATGCTAATATAACATTTATTTTTTTCAGGAACTTTTGTGCTAGTTCGCATTGGGCTAGCAGATTTTTACTTCACAAAAATATCTGGTAAATGCAGCCCTTAAAACTTCTTTTGAGATAGTTCACAGCTTGAGGATACTTTCTAGATGCAGGAAAGTATCTTAAAGGAAGGAATTAAAGTAAAAACTCAGTGGTCCTTGCATGTTTTGTAAGGGAAAAATGCTACTGGCAAATCATAACAGTGTTAAAATGAGAAAACCCTGTGGGAGAAAAATAAAGCAAAACAAACAAAATAAAACAAACCAAAAATACACATAAGGAAACCCACACGTAATGTTTTATTGTTAAAACACTTGTTTTGTTCAAGAGAAAACTAATTGTTTCTGTACAGCCGGATTCCAAAATCAGTAGGCAACTTTCTTGATATGAACCTGCTTAAAACTAGCAAAGATCTGAAAAAACATAAGAATTTCAGAGAAGCTGATCTAGTTGTTTATCCTCTTACTAATGCTGGAGCATGAGTCCAGAATACTGTTTTAGTGCAAAGGTCACATGTATATGGAGTGAGGTTTCTGGAGAGCTGACTTTTTATCACATTAATGAGTCACATTTATCATTGTCTTATAGTTATCAGTTCTATAAAAATACACTACATAAATCATTAAAACCTGGAACAGACTTTGAGCCCAACTGGCTTCTGAGAGACTTGTTACTTTGCTTCACTGAAACTGGTATAAACAATATAAGAATCAGGGTCTTTGCCTCTAAAGGTACACTCATACTTTGTGGTATTCTTGGATTTGATCCTATGTTTTAAGTTTTCATCTGACATTTTGTCAAATTTTACTTTTCATAGTCTGGGCACTCACTCCACTGTGTTCCAAAATCCCCAGCTCTCCTAGGGTCAGTGGTATAGTATAATGAAGCAAGTTGTGTCATGTTTGTTATATAGTTTCTAGTCTAAAGAAACTCCATTTAAAGTAGTTTCTTTTTTGTGCAGTAACAGGTGTCTTTCACGTTAATTTTTTTCAGTTGGCTAAAAAAATTACTAGCTTGCTTTCATTCTCTTCGTTCAGTCTTTGTGGCCACGACTGCATAACTGTCAGCCCTTTGAACTCAGTCTGTGAAAACAGCAACTAATTAAGGAAAAAAGTGCAAAGTTGGAATTACATAAATAGTATTTATTAGATACCTGTGGATGTTGCAGATCATCAAAAATTATTTAGCTACATGCTTGAATTTCATTATTCTGTTCTCAGGAAAAGGAAACTAAAAAAACCCTATATACACATAAGGTGAGATTTAGCTTGTCTAACTTAGGCATCTTAGGGATCTTAGGTTCTTTACAGAAGCAATGAATAAAATAAAAATCTCTAAAGCATGATTCACCTCATCTTATAATGACGCGTCTAAAGTAAGTAAACAGTGTCACCAAAAATGAGATGTCTGGTATTAGCTGTGGGATTTATGGACAACATAAGTTGCATGAGGCAACATGAGTTGAGGTAAGACTATGTTGGTTCCGGGACCATTCTTCATCTGCCTCTGGCTATGTCTTTCCACTTTCTCCCTTGTAGCAGCACTAACAGTCCCGAGGTTCATTGCTTAATCAGATGGGCTTGTTAATCTTTCTGAAAATGAAATCCACATTAGTGTTTGTTCTTCAGCTAACTCAGTGGGCTAGTGTTGTGCAGCTGCCCTCACTGAGTTTGAGGAGGGCAGGATCATTTCTTGCAACAAGATAGACGTACAATGTGGGCAGGGAGAAGTGGGACTTCCTTTTTTAGCAGTAGCAGCCAAAATCCAGTTTTGAAAACTGATCCATTTCACAGCACTCTTCATGCACTGTGATGCTTGCAGAAATGATAGAGCTGTGGAGAGAGAGGCCAGAAACAGCTAGAGAAGAGGCACCAGTGCCTGGGAGGAGCTGGTGTCAAAGACCTGGTACAGATCATATAATTACAGTGTATATATTGAGGCAACAAAATGAATTCTACCCTAAATGTCTTGCTTGCTCTCAATAACTGAATGACATTCTTGCTCAAAATGAAATGTCAACAGTTGAACAGAATGTGAAAAGACAAGACAACTCATTGTTAGAAAATTACCCAGTTAATGCAATTAACCAGTAGTATTGAATGTACAGGTTAACATGGAGAAGTTTTTACTGCTTTTGCTTTGACAGATGTATTTTATAGATGATTCTCTTGTCAGTCTTGTCTGGAAAACTATGCTTGCTACAAAAACGTATGTAAAATAATCAACACTGAATTTTATTTTATCTTGTAAAGTCAGAATGAACTACAGAGCCTAAAATGCGTATTTTAATTTGTAATAGCTCACACTTTTCACACTGATGTAAAAATTCTCATTAGCAGCTACTATTAATAATATATTTTTTGAAAACAAGTGAATAATTTATTTTTATACACTTGGGACAATAAAATACTGAAAACTATTAAAATTAAATAATTTCCTCAGTTTTATTTTGTAATATATATTTAGAGGCCGGAGTAGTGTTGAGAGATTGACAGCACACTTCACCTTATACAGGGAGAGGTAATTATCCTTTGTTGATTAGACACTAAATAACTGAGCTACAAGCAGCTGGTGATGCATAACCATCATTATAATTTCAGACTGTTGTATCATTTCTCCTAGTTTTATTTAGTAGTTTTAAAGTCAGGATAAGATTTTTTTATGGCAGGATATTTCGTCAACATGTGGAAATAAAAAAAAAAATAGAAGAAAAGGTACTATAATTTTAAACTGGGATGACGGTTATTCACCACCAGCTGTTTATAGTTCAATGACTGAGAATCTAATTGACAAGAAATAATTACTGCCTCTCTAAACAGGGTTAAGAATGCTTTTGCTGTGATCAGATTGGAGAATAACCATGAGAAAAGACACAAATGTTTGACAGAAATAATTCTGTCTTTTCCTTCTGTTTAATAGCTTTAACATTTGAGGCTAAATTCTGTTCTGGATTGTATCTGTATATCTCCACTGATGTCAATGGGTTTGCCTTTGTGTAATAGAATTTGGAAAAGTGAACTGACTTTGCATGCATAATTGAAGCAGGATACTACATTCGCGATGTAATTGCATGGTGGTTTAGTATCCCAATCAAATGCAGACCTTGTTCTGTAACTATGTTTAAACCAGAGAAATTCTGCATAAGTCAATACAAAGACAGAAGGATCTACAACACTATGTGACAAACTGTTTTTCCCTTTCTCTAGTTGAAGGGTTTCTGGTTGATATTTGACAACAAATCTCTCAAGAAACTCAGGCTGCCGTGAAAAGAAAGTAACACTGAATAATCTGACAGCACAATTTGAATAGTCATTGAACTAAGGTCCTAGAAACATTTGAATATTTGGCTAGACACGTCATTTGGGAATGACATGAAAACCAAAGTTAAAAAATGCCTGTGAGAGTAAGGAAAAATACCTTAAAAATAATTTGGCATACTTGTAGAAAAATGACGTATTTCATAAAGGCCACTACCCAGTCCTGCAAAAGCTACATAACAGTATTTCATACTGTCTTTGTGTCTATCTGCCTTTCCTTTTAAAATTTTACAGTGGGAAAAAAGTATAAAAATACTAAATTTCTACAAGCTTCATAGAAGTATACAGCCAGGTGAGGAGAAAGACCTCTACAAGGATGTTTTTATAGTTTGTCAGAGATTTCACTCGAAAGGCATTGCTGTATGGTAGAGGGCCTAATTTCAATTTGGCTTATTTTCACATGATTTCCTATGATTTAATCCTATCACTGTCAGCCCTTAGTGCTTGTTTTGTAAATCTTTTCCTCCATAACTGAATCACTGACATTGCCCTTCTATAGGCAAGTTTTCTTGGCCTACAGGTGTTTTCTCGCTTTTCCTCTTGCTGCATTCACAACGGTGCCATGTAAAGCAATATTCCTGGTCTCTAATACTCAGTGTGTAGCCTCTTAGTCCTCCACATAGTACTGGAACCTTAGAGATCAATTTGCCATCAGCCAATTAGATATCTTTTTTGACATCACTACATTCCAGTTATTTGCTTCCCATTGATTAAGTGCCCCATATTTTTTCTCTCTCTTAGGTTTATTACATTTCTCAAGCAACAAGATTTTTATCAAGTTCAAAACATGTTCTTACCTTCAAAACCAGAGTGTAGAATAGCTAAACATGTCCAAAACTCTGAAAAACAGGTAGAATGAGCAACTCGCATAACAGAGTTTTCTACGGTAAAGATAAAAATCTATCTCTACCTTTGCAAGAAAAGGTGCTTCCTTGGAGATCAAAGGAAATAAGAGAATTAATTTCTTCAGGAAACCATATGGTTTTCAGCTCCAAGTATAGCATACATACCTGTGAGATTGCTTTCACTTTTACATATGCACTATATGCAATAATTTTAAACCAAATGTGACCATATCTCTAACAGTATATATGAAAAGATAAATCCTAGCTAAAATAAAACCTGACACAAAGTCCTCTTTCTGAGGATAAGATGAAAGAACAGCTAACACATACAAGATGATAGTCATGTCATTTTATTCAGTAACAGCAAGCATTTGGAGTGCAGTGTAAGAACCTACACAGACTCTTTATAATTATCATAAGTATTCCTTATCACAATCTTAATTATCTCACTCTTTCCAAGCCTCAGGCCACAAGATAAATTCTAAATAAGAGAGATCAGTGACCTAATGGTCATTTGTTTAATTCTCTGATCAAGTAGCAATTGCTTATCTCATCACAGTTTCATCACTGAAGGATTATTAAGAAAAAGAACTATGTGATGAAAAATAATGAAGTGAAGCCATTGACTCTTTTAGTTATCTAAACAGTTGTATCATCACTTGTAAAACTATTTAAAATTTTCAGCCAAGAGCTAGATCTATAGGGGAATCCAGGAGGTCCTTGATACTGCTGAGGAGGGATGATGAACGCAACTCTGGAGTGAGATTCAAAGCTATGATCCACACACTACTTGGCTTATGAACTGTAAAGAATAGTGCAGAAAGTGTTGTGGTCAATGCAAACTGCTAGATCAATAAACTGAAGAAGATCTAGTCTTCTGCATAATATCTGGTATTTAATCAAGAAGCAGAAACAAATATGATTCAAGCTGTAGCAATTCAAATGCAACTCTCTCACTTCCCAGAAAAGTAATCTAATCACTCAGTGACTAGCTATAATGAGAACAGTGGTCCTTCCAACATCTGTCTTAAAATATTGATCCCTTCTCTGTAGGGAATCTTAGAATTTTCTGTGCTGTGTATCTCAGGTGACTGGAAACATCTGACATTTGGTTCTCGTCCAGGAAACTTGAGCTCAGAGACAGGTGATAATTCAAATGCCTTTCTGTGTGCTTAGTGTTTTCATTCACTTACTCCTGCTTACTACAAGAGACCTTGGACAGATACCAGAGACTGAGGTAGGTTTTTGGTCATCTTTCAAAGATGTTTTTTCAAATAATGGCTTAAGTCTATCATTGCTGAGCTCTACAACACTTACTGTAATATTTTACAGTTAACTTCTCAATTCATTTGATACTTTTTGTAAAATGAGGCTGGATGTAGGATACTCTGCAGTTAAATATAAATAAGTTTCTAAACCACTTTTTGTAAAAGAAAACAACTATCTGGAAACTTGAAACAATTCTACTTTCACCCTCATAAGATATTTTTATTCTTCTTAGATAAAGTGTGATTTGATCTTAATCTGCATTTTTGGGTCACTCAGTAGCATTTGTGATTTTAAAATGTTGATTTCCCTTCCAGAATATATTTATAGAGAAAAAGGAACTTTTCTGGCTTTCTTCTGCCTGCTAGCTGACAAGACTGCAAGGTCATACATTGATATAGGATGTTAGCTGTCACATCCTTACTTTGTTGCCCTAACGAAGAATCTGGTGGATGGTGATTCTGACCCAGCTGCAAAATGCTGATGTTTCTTTAAGACATTTTCTACGTTATTCTTTTGAGAAATCATTCTTTTATGTTTGGACAGTCTATGGTTCACTGCAAAATGTCTGCACGAAATCAAAGTACCTATCAAAATGAAGACGACCTACTGGGATAAATTTATTAAATATACTTTTTTCACAATAAATCTCTTTGAGGTTTTGTCATGCTTTCCCATTTGCATTATAAAAAACATCAAGCACTTATAAGTAAAACCTTTAAAGGGTAATCAGATGGGTATTTTAGAAATCACTATTTTAGTTCCTATTCAGAAAATGTAATAAAAGTGTATTGGGGAGGAACACTGAAGCTGAAGAAAAAAAAAAGGGAGAAGAAAAACTAGAAAACATAATAATTTTTTAGTCTCCTAAGGCAGAATGAATTTCACAAAAATATGTACTCTGATTTATACTTCTTTCAATGCAAAAGCAGAACCTTCTGAACCTTGCTCGGGGAACACAGAAATGTATCAAGCCTACTAACATACTTTACCACCCATGAGAAAAACATCAGATAGAAGAGGTGCAAAACTGCCTGTCATTACTGCCTCTCTACATTTATAGAATCAGAGATTCATAGAATAGTTCAGGTCAGAAGGGACCTTTAAAAATCACCTAGTCAAATCCCCCTGCAATGAGCAGGGACATGTTCAATTAGATCAGGTTGTTCGGAGCCCCATCCAACCTGACCTGGAATGTTTCCAGGGATGGGGCATCTACCACCTCTCTGGCAACCTGTGTGAGTGTTTCACCACCCTCACTGTGAAAAATTTCTTCCTTAGATCTAGCTTAAATCTACCCTCTTTTAGTTTAAAATCATTACCCCTTGTCCTATCACAACAGGCCCTTCTAAAAAGTCTGTCCCCATTTTTCTTATAAACCCCCTTTAAACACTGCAGTAAGGTCTCCCCAGAGCCTTCTCTTCTCCAGGCTGAACAACTACAACTCTCTCAGACAATTATTCATAGGAGAGGTGCTCCACCCCTCTGATCATTTTTGTGGCCCTCCTCTGGACCCGCTCCAACAGCCCCATGTCTTTCCTGTTCTGAGGGCTCCGGAGCTGGACGCCTGACTCCAGGTGTGGTCTCACCACAGTGGAGTAGAGGGGCAGGATCACCTCCTTTGACCTACTGGCCACACTGGATGCAGCCCAGGATACACTTGGCCCTCTGGGTTGTGAGTGCACATTGTCTTCTCATGTCTAGCTTTTCATCCACCAGTATTGCCAAGTCCTTCTTGACAGGGCTGCTCTCAATCCTTTCATCCCCCAGCCTGTACTGATGCTGGCAGTTGCCCTGACCCAGTTGCAGGACCCTTCACTTAACATTGCTGAACCTCATGAGGTTCACACAGGACCATTCCTTAAGCTTCCCTCAAAAACAATGCATTCCTCACACTGTGAACATCATAGTCCATACCCCAGATGGTTTCGCTGAACAACAGCGGTGTTCTCAACCAAACTCTGTTGTTTCAAACTTCATAGCTTTTTAACATCCCAAAGGACCCAACCATCTTTGCTCAGATTTACCATCCTTCACATCCCACCCTTTCTGAATAGAAATTATTTTACATGTTAAAAAAAGTTTTAGTTGTCTAAAACAAGCTCTGCATCAGATATGGGGAACAACTCTCTATTAGGCCCCCCTGATCATACGTACTTTATGTAACTGTGAATTTCCTGAAATTCTATTAAAGAAGTTTAGTAAGTCTAAATTTGCAAGTCTCTGTATACCAAGCTCTTCTTCAATGTTGAAAAGGCTGGGTCAGTAGACTAGTTCACACGTGAGTTGAACTGACTTCAGAAACATGGTCCTGTTTCCTGCAGAGCCTCTGAGAACCTTAAGTAGTAGCAGCCTACCATGTGCAGCACTGAGCCTCACACAGGGGTAGCAGATTGGTCACTGCCATTGTTCTTTGAAATTACAGAGAGAATATTAAAGTGATGATGTTCACACAAACACAGAAGGAGAGATTAGTTGAGATTTTATGGGAGTCTGGAGATCATCTCGTCCAAACCCCTTGCTCAGGACAGGAGCACCTACATCAGATTGCACAGGGCAATGTCCAGCCAGGTTTTTCTGAGAAGCCAGTTCCAGTGTTTGACCATCCTCACAGTAAAAAAATGGGTTTCCCTGTTCAAGTGGAATTTCCTGTATATCAGTTTGTGCCTGTTGCCTCTTGTCCATTTACTGCATACCACTGAGGAAAGCCTGACTCCATTTTCTTAATATTCCTCTCACCCTGTCCATGATGTATTATACACTTTGAAAAGATGCCTGTGGGTATTCTCTTCAGCTCTGTCTTTTAATATGAAGGGACCAACAATTCCAGCTCCTCAGACTCTCCTTCTATGATCCAGATGGTGAATCATCTTTGTGGCCTTTCACTGGACTTACTCCAGTAAGACTATATCTTTCCTGTATTGGGGAGCCCATAACTGGACACAGCACTTCAGATATGTCTCACCAGTGCTGAGCAGAGGGGAAGGATCATCTCCCTTGGCTTGCAGGCAATGCTCTTCCTAATGTAGCCTTTCATGCCATTGGGCTTTTCTGCAAGGGCACTTTGCTGACTCATGTCTGACACATCTATAGGGACTTTCAGGATATTCTCTGCAAAGCTGCTTTCCAGCCAGTTGGCATCCAGTCTGTATTGGTGCCCCAGTTTATTTCTCCTCAGATTCAGGAATTGAGATTTCCCTTTGCTGAACTTTATGAGATTCCTGTTTGCCCATTTCTCCAACTTGTCAAGATCCCTCTAAATGTCAGCACACCCATCTGGTGTATCAACTACTCCTCTCAGTTTTGTCTTGTCTGCAAACTTGCCGAGGGTGCACTCCACCACATTGTTAATGTCATTAATGAAAATGTAAAAACAGAATTGGCCTCCACATGGACGCTTGGGGTACACCACTAGTGACTGGCCTCCAGCTGGACATCATGCTCCTGATCAATATCCTCTGAATCTGGCAGTTTAGCCAGTTTTTAATTCACCTCACCTCCTCAATCCCAGTCTTTGCATTGTGATGATAGGATACCATGAGATTCATACTTTGTCACAGCCTGTTCTCTGTTTTACCAATGCTGGTTTGTCTCTCTCCACATTGCTAAATTAGCTAAAGCCTAATCCTGCAACTGCTCACAGCCAGCAAGAGGGAAATGCTGTGCTGCAAGCAATTAGCAAAACCGTTCAAATATATTCAACAGTATGCGGCAGTGGTTTTATACATGCCTGCAAAGACCAGGAAAGAGGCAAAGGCCCAGAGAACAGATTAATTCATGGTTAAAATTCATGGTGAAAATATTCAAATGCCATATTCATATTAAGTTGAAAGGAAGAATCAGGAAAAGCAGAAGAGATGACAGCTCAAGTTTTAAGGCAAGAACATTATCAAGTGTCAGGCAAATCTCAGAATGCCATAAAATCCATAATGCTCATCTCACAGAGCTGAGTAGAGTAGAAAAGGAATCTGTGCGTCAGAGTTTGGATAGAGGACAGGCGAGATCTGTAGCCAGATCGGTAAACAGAAAAAAACCAACATCAAGAGCCAGGGTAAAATTTTAGACTTTAGGCACTCTCCAAGTTCATATGTTTTTCGGGGGTGGCACAGGTAGCTGTGTATGAAACTTTGGTGTGGAACTGAGTAGCCTTCTTTTGTCTCTGGAGGCCAATGAATGACTGGTTGGGAATGATCATTCCACTTTCCCAGGTCATCGGTGTATTGTGTCTGGCTGAGATGGAGTTAATTTTCCCCACAGCAGTCCTCGTAGTGCTGTGCTTTGTATTGGTAGCTAGAAAGGTGGTGTTAACACACCACTGTTTTGGCTGCTGCTGAGCAGTGCTTGCACAGCATCAAGACTGTCACTTCAACATTCCCCCCTCACCAGTAGGCTGGAGGTGGGCAAGATCTTAGGAGGGGACATAGCCAGGACAGGTGACCCAGGCTGACCAAAGGGGTATTCTATACCATATGACAGCAGTTCAACAATAAAACCTAAGAGAAAAAGGGGGAAGGGGGGAGCATTTGTTATTTACAACATTTGTCTTCTAGAACAACCACTGCATGTTCTGAAGCCTTACTGGGAAGTGGCTGGGCATGGCTTGCTGATGAGAAGTAGAGAATATTTTTTTTTTTTCTGCATGCAGCCTTTACTTTTGCTTTTATTAAACTGCCTTTGTCTTGACCCATGTGTTTCTTCCATCTTATTTTCTCGTCCCATCCTGCTGAGGAGGGGAGTGATAGAGCACCTTGGTGGCACCTGGTGTCTAGCCAAGGTCAACCCACAACAAACAGTCATAAATTTTCAGTGAATGTTACCTACTAATTAAGATACTCCCTTATGTGTACCGAAGGAACTAGCTAAAGTTGAGTTTGTTGTTGCTTTTATTGCAATGTGAAAATCTGAGCCTGAACAGATTACAAGAGATCTCAAGATTTTCTCTGTGCTTTGGTCTTTGTATCTATATCCACCTCACAGGATGCACAGCAGAAGCTGCTGTGTTCTCTCTAAACAAGACAATCAGCTTTCACCATATATTTCCACTATGTGTCTGAAGATGCAGATCACATGAGTGTCTTGTGTGTTTTTCATGCAGGACTCAATAACTGTGTAAAGTAGCACAGTTCAGTTATCCATTGCCTTTTAGTATGCATTGTTTTCTTAGTTTTATAATTATTCAAAACCTGAGCTGGATATCTTTTACAAAAACATGACAAAAAGTTTTATCCAATCATCTGTATCACTTGCTAGTGAAACTATCCTTTTGCTAAGAAAGATAGTTGATTGTATCTCTGGGTAGGTAAGTATATATTTAATAAAATAATAGCAACAAAGTGGTACCCTTTGCTGGAAGGAAGGTGCTAAACCCTATGTCAGTGGTGGACTCTCCTAGATAATATATATGAGGATGAGTAACAGAAAGTTTGTATATCTGTATGGCCACTTTGATTACTTGCTAATTCTTTCTGGGTTTTATAATGTCAGTACACTTTCATTTTTTAATAAACCCTCAAGTTGCAAAGCAGATCAGTTACAATCTAAGTATATATAGCTTGCTTTGTTCGAACTGTGAAATGTCTTGCAATGTGTGCAGGTGGATCTGGAGAAGCTAATGGTATTGAACTCAAATGCCAAGCTAAAGAGGTGAAAACTTGTATCTGTCACCAGTCGAACTTCTGGCACATGGATCTCCCTTCAGATGCTGTGACAGAACACTTGGAATACTCCTGTTCTCAATATCCTGAATCAACCAACTTTCGTCCTTGATCTCTTAGAATTTTCATTGAATTATCTTACATACAAAGTCAATGCAGCCATTCAGACAATGAATGATCAGACTAACTTCCCAACACAGTCCAGTCTTTTTCATCTTACAGAGGGTCTTTCAATAAAAGGAACTTATCAAACCATAGCTCAATATTCAGAGTAATTATAATCACAGTTTGTGTCCCATTTCAAAGTGATCTTTCTTTCTTTTAAAGTCTGAGTTTCTAAATTCCTCTGTGCATCAGAGGAAGCCAGTGAAAAGTTCAAAAAGGATCTCTGAGGCTAGTCACGAAGGATGGCATTCACTTTATTTCATTTTAGCTATCTGAAATCAAGATGGGTAGGTCTTTACTCAGCACTTTATTACAGATAGCAGAGAGGGAGAGAAAAGAGAGATCTAGATAGCTAGTTATCTCAGGCACTTAATGATGGATGGTTCGAGGAGGGGATTCCTGCTGGATGTGATTATATTTTTCTGTTGGCCATAGAAAAAACCTAGATAACTAGCTATACCAAGATTCACAATTTCTAGGTGCCAACCATCATCCATGTGCATCCCATTCCCAATGTCTGTGCAACACAGTCATTCTTACTGTGGCCTTACTTTCAGCCTATCTAGCCTAGCTGATATTCATGTGCCTATGAGCTTTATTAATTCCTGTTTCTTTCTCCTATATAATGTCTTGTTTACAGAGAGCACTTTTTGCCCTTTTGAAATCTTATCATGCTATAAAAAAATCCCCAAACAGAATTTCCTGAAAGGGTTATTTAATGTCAAAGAGAGAATCAATTCCTAAAGCAGTCACATTCATTGCAAGATTGACTAGTGGCAGTTGCAGGACATGCCACTACTCTCAGTTTCCTTTGTTTAAAACCGTCAATATTTTCATGTACTATACAAGTCTTTCATGTTTTGTTGATGGATATACAGTATCAAAAATACACTTTAAAATGCCAAAAGTCTGGTTGAGTACTTCAGTATAGGATGGTACAGATATGAGAAGAGTGAATGAAAACTGACAAGCTGTATCCTAAGATCAGCACTGCAAGTGAAAGAAGGAACTGCATCTGATATTTAAAGGAAAATAAAAAAAAGACAATTTTTGTGATTAGAGCATGAGCGCCTGATAAAAAGATCAAGTAGTACAGCATAGATGTTAGATTTTAAAATTATAGTACCTGGTAAAGAACAAGAACATCTCCATAGCCCTCACTCAAAACTGACAGACATAATGAATTTACAAAAATCAAGCCATTTTATATTTTTCCCAGTCTGCCATAATTTCTATGAACTATACATATTGAGAAATATTGTAAAATTTCATTTCCAAATAAATAGAAGGAGAAATGCTAAGGCAATTCTGAGGAATATTATGGTAAGGCACATGGAGGACAAGAAGGTGATTCGAGACAGTTAGCATGGACTCACCAAGGGCAAGTCCTGCCTGACCAGCTGTCATGGTTTAGCTCCAGCCAGCAATTAAGCACCACGCAGCCACTGGCTCACTCCCCCTTCCCACAGTGGGACAGGGGAGAGAATTGGGAAAAACTGATGGGTTGATTTAAAAACAGTTTAATAGGACAGCAAGAGAGAAGGAAACAACAATGATAACAATAATACCGACCAAGGAATGTACAAGAACAAGTGATGCCCAATACAGCAATTGCTTACCACCCGGCGATCAATAGCCCGTCCCGAGCAGCGATTCCCACCCCGCAGCTAACTCCGGTTTATGTACTGGGCATGACGTTATATGGTACAGAATATCCCTTTGGCCAGCCTGGGTCAGCTGTCCTGGCTGTGTCCCCTCCCAGCTTCCCGTGCACCCCCAGCCTTCTTGCTAGCAGGCCAACATGAGAAGCTGGACTGTCCTTGACTACTTAGCAACAACTCAAAACATCAGCACATTATCAACAGTTTCTCATCCCGAATCCAAAACACAGCCTCACACTAGCTTCTGTGAAGAAAACCAGCTCTATCTTGGCTGAAACCAGGACACCAACCTACTGGCCTTCTGTGACAGACTGACTACATCAGTGGACAAGGGAAGAGCTACAGATGTGTCCCAGTTTCAAATGGGTTAGAGTTAATTTTCTTCATAGAATCTAGTATGAGGCTATGTTTGGGATTTGAGATGAAAAAGAAATGTTGATAATGTACTGATGTTTTTAGTTGTTGTTAAGCAGTCAAGGACTTTTCAGCTTTCCATGCTCTGGACTGCCAGTGAGAAGGCAGGAGTTGCACAGGAAGCTGGGAGGGGACAGAGCCAGGACAGCTGACCCAAACAGGCCAAAGGGGTACTCTATACTATATGACATCATGCTCAGTATATAAAGCTGGGACGAAGAAGAAGGAAGAGGAGGGAGGACATTGGGAGTGATGGAGCCTGTCTTCCCAAGTAACCATTACATGTGATG